>NW_020172476.1:1773650-1867522 GCF_003031525.2 Neophocaena asiaeorientalis asiaeorientalis
AGAGAGAGAGAGAGAGAGAGAGAGAGAGCGAGAGAGAGCATTTCTTCATTTTTTTCATGCAAACTTGTTGAAATATATTATTTGAATTTTAAAATTCCATAA
Source organism: Neophocaena asiaeorientalis asiaeorientalis (assembly GCF_003031525.2). NCBI lineage: Eukaryota > Metazoa > Chordata > Mammalia > Artiodactyla > Phocoenidae > Neophocaena > Neophocaena asiaeorientalis. Next base: position 1,773,753 of record NW_020172476.1, read on the forward strand.
AATTTCCCAAAGTATTTCCTCAAGATCTGAGACTTCATCATTTCATGCAGGGTAAAGTTTGGTCACCTTGGACGGTTAGCCGCATGTCAGGATATGATCTAACTGGTCAGGTCACCCTAGTGAATGTTGGAATCCATAGCACAACTCCCTTCTTTCTTCTGTTACATTATACAGTCTTCCCTCGGATCCTAATTTCCTAATTAGACCTGATATATACTCAGTTCTGATTGTCTTTGAGTGTCAGTACTTCTTGTCTTTATAGTTCTTAAATGTTTTTCCAGAAGAGCCCTGATTGCTCTTCATTGGAGGCTATCTTCTTATGTCACCCATAATTCTTTTATTTCCTTTCCGGCTTCCTTTTTGCCTCTTCTTCCCAGAGCTGATAATTTATGGCCCATGTCCTTCCCAAGGAGTGCCAGTCTCATTAAAATTGACTCCTGTTGCTACCATTCTGTCAACTTCAGTGGGAATGCCATTAGCTAAGTGCACTGGTTGACCTGTACCATCCTCTTTAACTCTAGTCCAAACGGTTGTCAGATAAACATCAAGAAAAGGAGCTTGTTATAAAAGCAAGACTTTTATCAGCACTATTTGATTATGTGTGTTCAATAGAGGAATGACCTACATTTTTACTTCCCAGCAGAGAAACTAATAATTAAATATCTTGCTTGTTAGAATACAGGCTGCTTTCCACACAAGTAATCAAAATGGTTTAATGCAAAATGAATAAAAGTGAAAGTAAAAACGTAAGAGGACCCCTTTTTGACCTCCCAACACAAAGAGAAAGGAGTCACCATCCACTTGGACAAGATGAGAGACTTGGGTCCATCTGGTGAAGCAGTAAGTAAAGCTCAAAGAGACAAACGTTGAGGCTTGCTGTGACTTTAAAAGTTTTACACATATTGACTATCATCTGCTCCTTTGGGGGATGCAAATGGCAGGTCCTTATCTTTAGACAACTAGGATAAACTGGAATGTGAAAGCGAGCATATTACAATCACTCTGTATCTGTGTGTGGACAGGTTGCCTGGATTTCACTCTCAGCTTTCCATTGACAGCTGAGAGCAGCAAACACAGTAGAAGTTACCCAAGGGCAAATGTAGAAACCTAAGCCAGATGTCCTATACTATCACAGATTCATAGCAGATATTAGGAGGTTCTTTACAAACTACTCTGTCTGAAGCTTTCTCGCCTTTTTTATTTCATGTGAGGGGCGGGTGTTACGTTGCACGCAAGGCAAGAGTTCAGAATGGCAGCCAATGGATCCATATTCTGAATCACCTACAATGCCTATGTTAATACAATTACAATGTTTTTCAGCCACATTCATGAAGAGTCACCATGGTTAGCATCCTACTTATGGATAGGATAGCACTATATGGACAATACTGATTGATGGAAAATTTCCATCGTTAAGGTAAGTTCTAGGGGACCACTGAGATGCAAATACTTGGGGGATTTCTAGGCTTAGAAAGCAGCCTTGAAATGACTTTAAAGTTGAGAAATCCAACAGAACTCGTTTTCATAGGGCAGTCTGATATTTTTTCATCATCACACTTGCAAAATATATTATATCCAGATTTGATTGTGAAGGTCTTTAAACGACTCTCCATGTACAGGTGGAATACCCATGGTTCCTTCATGATAACATCTGTAAGAAAAGTCTGGTAGTACTGGATCCACCACAATGCGGAAGCTGAGAGACTGCTGTTTCTTTTTTCCTCTGAACCTTGTCTACAACAGTTAGTTTGATCCACGACTAGTAAAATGACAGCTGTCTCTGTTCTAAGATAAATTGTAGCAGTATAATAAATGAAGATCGAGAGCTAGAATAGCCAACCTGATCAAGCCTTCGCCTCATTCAGAACACTTGCCTGCCAGAGTGTCTGTACTAGGCAGAACACTGACACAATATTTATCTAACTGAAGGGAAATCCAGGTGACATCTATCTGAAATATCCCTCTCCTCGATGACTCTTTTTCACAGTAATGAAAAAAGAAAAAAAAAAGTTTTTGAGACTATGATTCTCCGAGGACTGGTTCTTTATAAAAGGAAAGCTGAGAGTAATTTTTCAGATCCTTCTAACACGTAAGGATACCTGGATCTCAATGACCCTAACAGATATGATGTATTGCTTTAGGGTTATTTTGGCAGGACTCAATCTACCTCTCTTAGTTGAACTACATTTTGACGCAAGGATTGCATGATTAATGAGACCTTAAGCATTTTACTGAGGAAACCTGCTTTCTGGTCTCTGATATCACCCGACCCCCACCCAAATTCTGTTTCTTCTCTTGAAGTCTTTTACTTAGTGAATGACAAGCATCATCCGCTCATTTGTCCAAGTCAGAAACCTGGGAATCCTTGTTAACCCTTATCTTTATTTTATATTGCAAATCCAGTTTAACTTTCTAGCTTTTATCAATGCTAACTCTAATATGCTTGGAACTGTATCCTCTCTATTCCCACTGCCAATGTCTCAGGTCTGGCCTTCAACTTTCCTTACCGTCATTATAACACAGTAAATATCCTATATAATGTCCTTGTAATTAGCACCAGTCTTTTCTTCTATGCCCCTCTGACAGCACACTGCACATCTCTGTACATGTGATCATGTCAGGAACTCAGCCAAGCTAATTATGCCACAGGGGCCTCAGAATTTGGTTTTATTTATTTGTTTTTTGTTAAAGCTATGAAAATATCTACATAAAGTGACTTAATCAATGCCTAACTTACAGGAAGTACAAAACAGATGTTACTTCTCTCATTATTTCACTTTTTTAACCCATCTTACATGTGAGGGTTATATCCAGGCACCATCTTGCTTAAGAAGCCAAAATTAAGATGATCTCCCTCCGCTATAACTATAACATCTCTGAGAACTTCTCTCATGGCATTCAACTCACTGAGCTACAATTTAGTGTTCTGCTCTCCCAAAGGATTACAGGTTCCTGGATGTTAAGGGCCTTTCTTTCCACCTTTATATACACACTGCCTGACTCAATGTGTGAGTAGGTGCTCAATAAATTTTACTTGATATATTATATCTTGCTACAACAAATTACTGATTATTCAAATAAGCTCAGGTATACAACAGTTTAGTTTTTTTTTTATAGTTGTCAGATGCTTAATAGCATAAAGCATTATCATCATTACTACCACTATTACTAAGAAGAAGTAGCTTAACTTCTTTTTCCTATTCTCAGTCAAGTTCTATGAGAAGGGGGGAAAAATCCAGAGGTGATTTACTTCTAAAAACGAATTCAAGAACATGTTTTTAATTAACATTTTTAACACCAATATTCTATACCCTCTCCCTTTTGAGTCTATATTTTCTATTGAGAGTACATGTTTGGAATGATGACTTTAAAATGTATAGCAATTATCAGTTGCCAAAGACAGATCTGAATCAACAGGTTACAAACTAGATTAGGAAAGTAGATTCATAATTTCTAAAAGAGTTGAATTTATCATTCTTTGATCAATCCCTGGTTAACTAAAAAATTCAACTTCAATCATTTTCATGGCATGTCAAGTCCTTGAAGACTTATTCAACAGGGATAACCATCTTACTTTAATTACTGCAAAAGAATACAAAGTGGAACAGGAAATATTCCTAAACCAATACATGGAAATATTCAGTTTTAGGAAAGACTGATGATTCACTTTGTATAAAACTTACAAAGAGTTGTAAAATGAAGGAGATGCCCAATGCTCTAACACAATCAGAGAAAGTACATAAATAAAAGACATCCTGATAGAAAAAGAAGTAAAGACAGACAAAATGATCCTGTACATAGGAAATCCCAAGGAATCCACACACACACACACACACACACACACACACACACACGCACACGCACAAATCCATTAGAACAAACAAGTAAAGCAACTTTGCAAAATACAAGATCAATATACAAAAATGAAGATCAAAATACAAGATCAATTGTACTTCTACACACTAACAACAAAAAAACTGTAAAATGAAAATAAGACAACTATAACACTCACAATGTATTTAAAAGAACAAACTACTTGGGAAGAAATCTAACAAAAGAAGTGCAAGACTTGTACAACGAAAACTATAAAACGTGGCTGAGATAAATTAGACAAGATCTTAAATAAATGAAGAAATATTCCATGTTCATGAATTGAAATACTCAATAATTTTAAAATGACAATTCTCCCAAAACTTATCTACACATTCAGTGCAATCCCTATCAAAATCCTAATAAGTGTTTTTTTAAGGAACCGACAAACTGTTTCCACAAGTTATGTAAAAATGTAAAAGACCTAGACTAGCTCAACAATTTTGAAAAAGAAAAAAGTTGGAGGGCTTATACTATCAGATTTCAATACTTAATACAAAGCCACAATTATAAGGTAGTGCGTTGCTAGGATAGGCATAAAAATCAATTATTACAGAATTGAGAGTTCAAAAGAAAACCTTAATATTTATAGTCAATTAATTTTTGACAAATGTGCCAAGACCATTGAATGGGGAAATCTTAGTCTTTTTAGCAGATAGTTTTGGGATAATTGTATGTCCACATGACAAACTTAGGCCTTTACCTCACTATATATAGAAATTAACACAAAATCAATCATAAACCTAAATATAAGAACTAAAACTATTAAAAGTACTAGAATAAAACTTAAGAGAAATTCTTCATTACCTTGGGTTTGGCAAGTGTTTCTTCATACAACACCAAAAGCCCAATCAATAAGAGAAAAGAACATGATAAATGGATTTCATCAAAACTTAAAATGTTTGCACTTCAAAAGGCACCATTCAGAAAATGAAAAGGTAAGCAACATAGTAGGGAAATACAGCTTTATAATCATGTAACTGATAAAGAATTTGAACAAAGAATAGTTACAACTCAAAAATAAGAAAATGAACAAGCAATTTAAAAAGTAACAGAGGATTTGAATAGACCTTTTACTAAAGAAGATATATAAATAGCTAATTGACACATTAAAGAAGACACTCAACATCTTTAGTCATGAGGGAGATATGAGTTAAAACCACAAGATACCACAGCACAGCTTCTAAAAAAAGGCAGATAATATCGTGTTGATAATGATACGGAGAAATCGAAATGCTCATACATTGCTGGAAGGAATGTAAAATGGTACAGCTACTTTAGAGAAGAGTTTGGCAGTTGTAATGTTTAATATAAACCTAGTATATGATCTAGCAACTCCACTCTTAAAAATCCCCCAAATGAAAATAATGTGTTCATACATGACATGTACCCAATATTCATAGCAACAACATTCAAAATAGCCCAAACTAGAAACAGTCTGAAGCCCATCACTTGAAAAACTGATAAACAAAATGTGGCATAACCACAAAATAAAATACTCTTCATCAGTAAAAGAATGGGCTACTGATGGATGCTACAACAGGGATGACTTTCAAAAATATTCTACTAAGTAAAAGAAGCCTGATGCAAAAGCTACACATTGTATGATTCCACTTATATGAAATACACAAAAAAGGCAAATTTACAGAAACAAAACAGATCAGTGTTTGTCCAGGGCTGAGGGTGGGAGTGGGAAATAACTGAAAAAGCCATGAGGGAAATTTTGGACTGATCGAAATTTAAAAAACCTGGATTGTAGCAACGGTTGTACAACTCTATAAATTTATTTAAAATCACAGAATTGTATATTTCCAATTTGTGAATTTTATGGCATTATATCGCCCTGAAGCTCTTAAAAATGTGTAGAGTTTTTATATCAAAGTAAAAATTAAAAATAAAGTAGATTAAAATGAAAAGTTAGGGCTTCCCTGGTGGCGCAGTGGTTGAGAGTCTGCCTGCCGATGCAGGGGACACGGGTTCGTGTCCCGGTCCGGGAGGATCCCACGTGCCGCAGAGCGGCTGGGCTCGCGAGCCATGGTCGCTGGGCCTGCGCGTCCGGAGCCTGTGCTCCGCGGCGGCAGAGGCCACAACAGTGAGAGGCTCGCGTACCGCAAAAAAAAAAAAAAAAAAAAAAAAAAAGAAAAGAAAAGTTAAAAAATTAAATATAAAGTAGAAACACCTCTTGATTAGTTCCTAATAGAGTCTGCTTCATATATAAAGTAGGTAGCAAGATAAGGCAGGTTACAAAAATCCATCATTCTAAATCTCTAAATTTATCTTTTTACTACTAAAAATCTCCAAGTTGAAATATTCACTCCAACTAGGCTTTGTTTTTCTAACCATTCTATTAGTACTCGTCTAAATTCATGAATGTTAGAGATGTTATTCATGATGTTAATAGTCTTCTTAATCAAAGTATCCGATACATATTTCTAAGCAGACCTGCAAGTCTAAGTGTTACATTATTAGAAATGTCAACATGTTGCCATGGGTGGAGACCCAGAGAAAACTGCCACCAGTCAGAACATGAATTGTAGTCACTATTTCTTGTTAATGGTGTCTATGTACTCAGTTGTCGCTAGTATCATACCCGAGGCCACATGGGGAACTGGTAAAGGTAAGTCTGTAATATAAAATGCTGCCATTACTTCTGCCACACTGCTTTGTCAGGTCACTGCTCTGTAACAGCTAATCGGTCCTTGTTTTTAAGTGGGTGTTACAGAGCCCATAATGGCATTTCAGGCTGAAAGAAAGGAGAACTGAAATTTATTGGGTACCTGCTAAAGACTAGACATTATGTAGATGCTTCCACATACCTCAGTTGACTTAACAGCAAAGCTAAGCTAGATGTTAAAACTTCTTTACATAGAGAGAAAATGAGACTTAGAGAAGTTAAATAAATTACTCAAGTCTGCCCAGTAGTTTCCTGAAATGCTCAGATTGGAACCTCAGTTTATAAAAAGGATGGTTCTTCTTAGGCTAAAGACACTGAGATATGGATGATTAATATTATATGATCACAAAAGAATACTCCATCATCTTACCTCTTAAAGACGACTTCTCAAAGTCAGTTTCTTTAGAATTTCTTTAGAATTACTGAGTCTGTGGTTGGCCAAACTGGCAATTAAATAAAATCAAATACCATTCAGAAAAATAAAAAAAGGAATATCTGTCACTATACCAAGCCACCAAGATATGGATGATTACTGTATACCTCGTTCCCTTCTCCCTGTCAAATTACATTCTGCCATCTCAAGTTGACATCTAAACTCACCCCACTCTCTTGGGAACAAAAGAACGTGGCATTCAGAGCAAGGATTCAATCATATATTAGCTGTAACAAAAAGGGAAAAAGTCACTTTAAATGACTTAAATAATTAAGAGCTATACAGTATAATGTATAATCATCCGGAACTGCACAAAAGCTTAAGCGTATGTTACAACACATAGATGGCTTGACCTGGCTTTCATTTTTCCCACTTCCATTTCCTTTAAAGAATAGTAGACTAACACAGGGGAGTGTTTCCTTTCCTCTCCTGACAAAAGACATGTTGTGTCCCCATTAAAGAGTCTGCTAGAGTCCACCTAGTGTTGACACATGTTGGATGGATGCCAGGGAGGCAGGAATGGTTAAAGATTCCTGGAATATAAGAAGGCACTTTGTGTGTGTGTGTGTGTGTGTGTGTGTGTGTGTGTGTGTGTGTGTGTGTGTACATATATATGTACATAAAAATATATAAATTTTTTTCAAGAAAAAAGAAAAATTTTGAAACTGCACGTTTTTTCTTTCACTTCATGTATCTCTTTCATATTACCTTTTATTCTTTGGGCCTCACATATATTCAATGGGTACAGGATGATTAAATCAGAAAACTGCTGGGCTTATGAAGATTTCTTTCTGTGTGGCACATTCTTACATAGTTCACAAGGCACAAAACCAGAAGGAGATTTATACAGGGGAAGGAGACAGTTATTTTCCCTCCCAGGTAGAATTAACTGCTTGTTAAAGAGCAAATCATTCCTTTCTATTTAGCCAGATTGCTGTCTCTCAATTGCCCATTAAATCATGGAAATGGAACTTTCTTCCTGCAGATACAATTCTTCTTTGCAGTCAGTACGCAGTCAATGCATGTTAATACAGTCAAGCTCTTCCTTCCTCCTCCCTCTCTACCCAAAGTCCCATTAATAAGGGCAATAACGCAACATTTGACATTTATACAGCCTGAAGCATTCCAAAAAGATTTCACCAACTGCTGTGAATAGAGTTCTGATAAGCTGCAGCTACTTTGGAGGCAGGAGGAGAATAAACAGAAACACAAAGCCCCAGTAAGAGAGATTCTGCCCAAGGGTATGTGCCAGACACCCCCTCTTTAAAAACTGCAAAATATTACTCACATCCACACAGAAAAATCAGGTCTTTTACTCTTAATATATTGAAAATATATCATTGGAAGTCAAATGACATTGAGCTAGCCAACTGAAATGAGACATTAGGAAGGCTAGAACTCTCCACAGCAAGCTTATTTCCAGTGAATTCTATTTTTGAGATGATTATTAACCATTTGACTGGCTTTCATATCAATTGGAAGCATAGAGACAAAACAGGACATTCCAGTTGTCCTGATATTTTAAATGTTCCCATATATTTTCATATAGTGGAAGGGGCTGGCTAGGGTTCAGGAAAACATTTGAACTTGGGAGATTTCAATTCAATATGCAAAATATTCCCCTATGAGCAAAGAATGAGAGTTTCCAGAAGATTTAAATACCTAATCTTTAATCCTTATTAAAAACAAAACAATAATACTAACAACAGAAACAAAACCTTTCATGAGACTTGTGAGATGATACTCTCTTTAGAAGACCCTAAAAACTGTATTTTACTAAAAATGTATGCAGCCTCTTCAGATAACTTGATCATTCAGAAATAATTAATGAATAACACAATATGTAATAAAGGTAGTATCTCTTGATTAATTTAAGAGCAAAATGTCAAAAGCTTGGACTTACCCAAACCCCACACTCAGTTCTACTATGATACAAGTATTTAGTCAAGTTTTTAGTGGCTGCTGCAATTTGAATATTCAATTGAGCATGTCTAGGAGACCGGTGGCTGAACCTATTTGCTTAAATCCATTCTAGGCTAATGAATGCATTTTTTTTTTCATCCTGGATTGCAAAACAGTGGGCTGTACTGATTCATATTCCCTAAGGAAGCCAAAGGCCTTGGCCGCCAAGAGAAAATCAAGTGCAGAGTTCCCAGACGGGTACTGTGGTCCATTATTACACACATCTGTGAAAATCAGACAAGGTATATCTGTTAAATAGTCAGAAAACTAGAAGGGAAAGATGAAAAGGAAAGTTATTCTTGAACCCAAAGCTAGAAGTGAAGACAAAAATCTTTATAATCATCTTCTAGACAGACATGTACTGACTCTTTAAGATTAACTAAAGCATAATAATACTAAAATCTGCATAATACAGTTATAAATATGAAGTAACAGGTAAATTCCACTTTATAGTTCCCTAGAGAGGAGTAATAGATAATTCCCACAGTAAAGAAGGCTGATAAGTAATCTGAGGATGTTTTAAACTAGAAAATTAACTACTTAATTTTTTTCTTTTTCTTTTTTTTGGTACAATGAAACGTGTGTGTGTACATGCAGTTAAATATCAAATTATTAATTGTCCCAGTTCCAGAGGGCATACTGTATAGGTTTTCATATATTTCATTTATCAAGTGAATAAAGTAAGTACTATACGTGAAGGATTAAGTAAGGTAAAATATATCATTTTGCTGATGAAGAGGCATGACCTTTTACAGGCAAGCTGTACTGGTGCTCCTCAAAGATAAAAAAACATTACCGTCCCTTGTTAGATCCCGAAAAATTTAGCAGTCCATCAATAAAGCAGATTCACATAATCTTATTAATTGATGTTTCTAAAAGCAGTGCCTAAGACAAAAATTGCATATAGCCAAAATTATGCTTGAACAAGCTTTGAGATGTACTGATTTTTATTTTGTCTGTATACATACACGCACACACATATTCTAAAAAACATACAAAATATATGGTATATAAAGGTATGTATTATACACACACACAGCCCAACCATATATATATTTTGCATAATTTTCTTGATTTGACTATTTGAAGTATACCTTTTTTTTTTTTTTTTTTTTTTACATGGGTGAGCTTTTAGTTGTGGCCTCTCCCGCTGCGGAGTACAGGCTCCGGACGCACAGGCTCAGCGGCAATGGCTCACGGGCCTAGCTGCTCTGTGGCATGTGGGATCTTCCCGGACTGGGGCACGAACCCGTGTCCCCTGCATCGGCGGGTGGACTCTCAACCACTGCGCCACCAGGGAAGCCCCTGAAGTATACATTTCAAATTCTATTTTTCCCAGTATAGTGAAAATAAAAGTGAATTACTTTAAGATTATGTAACTATAATGCAAAAGACTATCTTAAATATTTTCCTGATTTCTATAAAGGGTATGTTTTAATTTGCTATTGTCAAAAATATTGAAAAGCTTTGGACTAATGGAAACATGCATCAACATGTTATAGGAAAAAATACTTTATAGAGATTTAAACAATATAAAGTTTTGAACTGTGCTTTAATCTCAAATTTACATTTTCTACCTTTATAATAATGGAAACATTCAGGTTTTTAGCATTAGTGGTTTGGATATGGAAAACCTTTATGCAAATACATATTGCCAAATTTTAAACTCAGAAAACTAATAGGGGAAAAAAAAAAAAAACCACCCTAAAAAGCTTAGTTCTTGTTATGGGTCTGCCACTGCCTACTTGTCTAGCCTACAGCAAGTTAACTATACCCTACAGAGTTTCATTTCTTCATTTGTAAAATGAATGGTTTGGACTAGACAACTGGTCTTCAGACTGTGCTTCTGAACTACTACTAAAGGTCTTAGGGTGACAAAGCCCTCATTCTAATTTCCAATACTGTCTGCCATCAAAACTACCTAAATCATAAATCTAAATACTTACAAAACTATACTAGAGCAATTATTACAACTATTTATTTCCTAGCATGTAAGTCATTTTTTACTCAACACATTTGCTGATTTCTTCTAATTGTATCCTGGTTTCTAAATTTAATAATGCACAAATAAAAATCTTGGTTGGAATTCAACACTTCCTGCTGTTCATTCTCCTACTGAAGTCTCAGTCCTATTTACATCATAATTGGTTTCTACGGAAATGATTATGTCATCATAAACAAGATACCTGAATTCTGCTTTGATGCAAATATTGTTTTAATGGGAAATGAAATAAAAAGCAGTATAATAAACAGAACATATTTAGGCATTACTGTTTGTGATATTGGGAGTGGGAAAATGAAAAGATAGTTTTGGGGCTTCCCTGGTGGCGCAGTGGTTGAGAGTCCGCCTGCCGATGCAGGGGACCCGGGTTCGTGCCCCGGTCCGGGAAGATCCCACATGCCGCGGAGTGGCTGGGCCCGTGAGCCATGGCCGCTGAGCCTGCGCGTCCGGAGCCTGTGCTCCGCAACGGGAGAGGCCACAACAGTGAGAGGCCCGCGTACTGCAAAAAAAAAAAGATAGTTTTGAAAACTCCTCCAGATCATTAAGTTATATCGTTAAGCAGTATGGACAGACAACCATAAAACAAGCTGAAATGTTGGATGAAGTCTTATTCTTGCCTCAGAGATGGAAAGGTTTTTAGCCTCTGGAAACGGAAAGCAGAAACAATCTGGAATGTTTTTGCAGAGCAACATATGGTCACAGAACTGCTTAGGAATACTAGCAGTTTCTTTAGCAATGTAGTAACTCAAAAACTCTTGCTACAGGTTCATCCCTGAATATAGCTAAAAGCTGCTTAAATTATTTGATTGAATGATATTTAATACCGAGCATTTTGGAATATTTGGAAAATTAAGTAAAAAATTCAAAGAATATTCATTTTGCTAACGCTAAGGCCATTTGATCAATCTTGTCCACATTAAGATCTGTTAACTACAGAACGAGGAAAATAAAAGACTCTATTCTGGTTACCACTGTTATTCATTCATCAAATCATTCGTCGTTCTCCACATAATCAAAAAGCATATATTAAGCTAAGCCCAAGATTTATCAACCACTGTGCTGGGTGCTGGTCTATAGAAATAAAGATGGTGTAATCTCTCTGCTCAGAATATCACTCTATATTGCAAAGAGACATACAGATTAATAATACGGACACAAAAAGATGCTTTTAGAGGTACCCACAAATACCTTCAAAAACACTGAAAATCAAGTAGTATTGCCTCTGGAAATGTGTGTCGTCAAGACCAATTCATAGAAGACTCAACAGAAGAGGTGACAGTGGAGCAGGGTCTTGAGGGATGAGTAGGTGTTTGCCAGCAAGACAAGTAGCAGAATAAACTGCATATTTAGGGGCCTTAAGGTATAGAAACAAGCATGGGCTGTTCAGAACTACAGTGTGACTGAAACATTAAGAGGGAAATGGCAGGGATGCTTTAGCTAAGACTGAAAGTGGCTTTTCATGGAAAATTAAGTATAAGAATGCATTCAATATGGAGTTGACTGTGAATCAATACTCCCTCATAAAACTTGAGATAGAGTGTCAAAAATGTTAATAAGGGCAGTTATGTAAAGTTTTTCCCCAACTCTGCAATGCTTTCTTGATCTATATAATCCCGACTGTATCTCATTGTGTCCCTGTACCTGCTTTAGACGCTGAAAAAGTTACAGTGCAAACATTCAACTCCTGACTGCCTCTGATGTCCAAAATCCAGCCAATGGTGGACTCCCCCACTCCTAACACTGTTCCAAGTTTTCTTGGAAGAGAAATTGCCAACACTGAACAAAGATTAAGTGGCCAGGACCAACACTGAATGATAGCCCTCTACTGCTGCAGAGATTACCCACTGAGTTCATCAGTTACCAAGCACTTTACCAAACATCAAAGGAAACCCAAATTAAATTGGTATAAAATAAAAGGGAGATATAATAGCTCACACATGAAGGAGGTCATACCTTGGCAGGGTTCAGAGCTGACTGATATAGAAGTCTCCCTTCACTCTTCATGTTTACATCCACAGTATGAGTCTTGCACTGCACTGAATTATGTTACCTTGAAGTTCATATAATGAAGCCCTAACCCCCCAGTGTGATAGCTTTTGGAAATCAGGGCTTTCGGAGGTACTTATGTTCAGATAAGGTTATGGGGGCCTCATGGTGAGATTAGTGCCCTTATAAGAATACATATATATAATGGAATATTACCCAGCCATTAAAAAGAATGAAATAATGCCATTTGCAGAAACATGGATGGACCTAGAGATTATCATACTAAGTGAAGTAAGTCAGACAAAGACAAATATCATATGATATAGCTTATATGAGGAATCTAAAAAAAAATGATGCAAATGAACTTATTTACTCAACAGAAACAGACTCAGAGACTTAGAGAATGAACTTGTGGCTACCAGTGGGGAAGGGTAGAGGGGAGGAATAGATTGGGAGTTTGGAATTGATACGTACACACTGCTATATTTAAAGTAGATAACCAACAAGGACCTGCTGTAAAAAAAAATTTTTTTTTAATTAATAAAAAAAGTATCTCATGTGGAAAAATAAAAAAGAGGTACCAGAGCTCGTTCTCTCTAGCCATGTAAGGGCACAAATAGTTCGCGGTGCTCTGCAAGCCAGGAGGAGGGCTCTCACTAGAAATCAACCATACTGGCACCTTGATTTTGGACTTCTAGCCTCCAGGACTGTGAGACCATCAATTTCTGTTGTTTAAGTCACCCGCTGTATGGCATTTTGTTATGGCAGCTCAAGCTAAGACAAGGCTGCCTTGGTTTGTAGGCTGGTCACCAGTAACAATTTGATTTACATTTTTTCCCTTAGTTACATGACTAATTTCCCATGGCTCCCAAGAACAAAACATTTCTTTTGCTAATATTCCCAACCCTTGACCCAATCTACAAAAGATGGTTGGAAAAAAAAAGATGAAAGATGAAATTATCATGGTAGATGTCAATTTCTCTGCTGCAATGAAATGGCTGTTGAGACATGAATTACAATGTCCTGTGTGAACCACCAAAAGAAACAGGCTGGAATCACCAATACTGCCACAAACAGCATCTTCATGCCACTCTATTAGCAGAGCCTCAAACACTGATTCTGTTTCCTGGCACTTCTCCAGAGGGCAGATATTACATTCTCGGCAATGGGCAGCAGTGACAGAAAGGCAGGAGAAAGGCATGACTCAGCAAGCTTGCATCTGAAACTTTACATCTCATTCACAGAGACTTTTTCTTGGATTCTAAGTAATAATTTCTAAGCGTAAGATGAATATTTATAATGTTACTGTTGCTTTCTGGTAAATGCATACAAGGAAAAAACTGAATCTCATAATTCTCTGTTAGGAGAGAGAAAGTATTCAGATATTTGGGATATGATCCATTCTCTTAATTACCAGGTAAGAATTAGATGAGCTTTTGAAATAGACCCAATCAGAGGTCCCCAAGCATGCATATCTGGTGCAGCTGTCTTCCTGCCCTTCATCTACAGGTTATGTAGACAGAAGCAGTTTTTAGTCACTAAAATAAAATAAAGTTATTAAATTTTAAATTCAAATTTTAAAATAAATATTAAAATTATAATGAAATGTATATAATTAAAACTAAAATATATAGTCATAAAATATGTAAGTATAGATTTTAAATTATTAAAATATAAATTTAAAATATCAAAAATAGGTTAATCATCTAGAACTGATATAGTATACTTGCTTTTTGACATTTACAAACACTTTGTGGTAGGTATGTCAGACTCTGTTCTAGGCACTGGAGATATAACGGTTACTACCACAAATCAAAAGAACATAGAACCGTTATGTTCCATTAAGAAATCTCACAAGTGGGATCTCAAAATAATGGATGGAATTGGAAGGGCCTTGAGGACGCCTACCCATTTCAGGTTATCTATGAAGGCCACTCATAAATCAAAAGACAAGTTTGTAAAAATGAAGGTTGGAATCTTGTTCTTCTCTTTCCCTACTGCTTATTTTCACTTATTGCACAACATATTGAAAGAAAAAGATTTTTTGATTTGGTACACTTATTACTTACATAAAACTTTACCCCAATCATTAAAAGTATCAAAACAGAAACTTAGATTGGATTTAAATACAACTACCAAATGAACTAGGATGAGGCAGAACATTTGGAAGGAGAATGACTTATCACATGGAAAAAAAGGTAATAATATCTACAATTATAAACATTAAGATCATACAAATTTTGAGCATTTGTTAAACATCTTTTTTGGAGTACAACTGCTTTACAACAGGAATAAAGATGCAGACATAGAGAATGGACTTGAGGACACAGGGAGGGGGAAGGGTAAGCGGGAAGGAAGTGAGAGAGTGGCATGGACATATACACACTACCAAATGTAAAATAGATAGCTAGTGGGAAGCAGCCGCATAAAACAGGGAGATCAGCTATGTGCTTTGTGTCCACCTAGAGGGATGGGATAGGTAGGGAGACGCAAGAGGGAGGAGATATGGGGATATATGTATATGTATAGCTGATTCACTTTGTGATAAAGCAGAAACTGACACACCAGTATTTTGAGCATTTTTCAAGGAAGTCTGTTATGGTTAAAATTGTGAGCACAGGGAATTCAACATGAGCATGTGAAGGATTCACAAGAGCTTGACATATTTATTACCCTTGCAAAATGTTAACATATAGCACCAATCATTAACATTCTTTTGACATTTTTACTTCCATTAAAGCTGTTTAAAACTCACTTCATGGGTGTGGGTATTAGAAAGCCATAGTGGATCAGGGTTTGATATTCATCTAAAATTCACTGTGAAGGAAATTTCCCAATCTCAGACTTAAACTTTTTTTCTGTGACTTATTTTCATCTTCTTAGATAAAGTCTCTGCTGGGCATTATTGGCAGAATGGGCATGATTTACAGACACAGAGAAGAATAGGTTCTAAACCAGTGTTCTTTGATGGAAATATGGGAGACACGTATGCAATTTTACGTTGTTTAACAGCAACATTTAATAAGATAAAAAGGAACAGGCACAACTAATTCTAATAATATGTATTATTTAGACAAATATATCCAAAATACTATCACCACAACCCAATATAAAAAGTATCAATGAGATATTATAAATTATTTTTCATATTAGAATTTTCATCTCTGGAATATACTTCATCTTTAAAACACATCCCAAATTGCACAGCCTTGGGTCAAGAACCCAATGGCCACATATACGTATTAGCTTCCATATTGATTAGCAATGTTATATACTATAAATATCCTTTATACTTCCTGAAAATATCAATATAACAATTTTAAATTATTATGTTTCTTCCAAATAATTATGTTTAAAAATTTTAAACCACAAGATTTCTAATCCTGCACTTTAAAACTTGACTTGAAAAACCAATGTGTATATATTGAATTTCTAGAAACAATTAATGAAATGTGTGTGAATGTGTGTGTGCGACTGCTGGAAATTAGGAAGTTGAGAACTGATGTAGGCTGTTTTACATAGGCTACAGAATGAATGACTTCAGGCAAATAATTTCATCTCTGTTGATAGGTACTTGATTTTTTTCATTTGTCACATAAGGGAGTTGATCTCGGTAAACTCTAAGATCATTATCTATCCTATAATCTTTCATTAAAAAATCTGTTTGTTATATATGTGTACACCAAACTTGTGTATCTGTGTATGTGCTCTTTTATTTAATAAGCAGGTCACAGCTGTAGGATTGTGACACACTGGTCCATCAGAGTAATTTGTGAGATGAAAAATAGTCTATGACAAAATCATGAAATAATGCATTTTAAAATAATCAATGACAAAATTACAAAGATTTAAAGCTAGAAAGATGATGTACTTAAAGCTAATCTAAAAAGGAATATATTTCATATCCTCTTGAAATCCAATGTACTTCTTGGAGTGAAAGAGCAGGAAGGGAAGTTGTAAATGGCACACTAGAAATTAGGTACATTGTGGGCTCTGCCCACAGATATCCATCATCAAATGTCTCATGTGTAAATGTCATTCATTACATACACCATGCATTCAAAGGATAGAGATAAGTGGTTATATATATATATATATGTATATATATATATAAAATAAAATATATATATACTTTTTTGTTACCTATTTGACAATTATGGATGCAGGCTAAATACTAAATGAAACTGTCACTTCTCTCCTGTCCGTCATATCTCCCGAAGAGCGTTCAAATAAACAAGATTCCTGGAAATAAGAATCAACTGAATGTATACATTTAGTAAACCACAATTCCATAAATACAGCCTTCAATAAGTCTATCTTAATATTTATACTCCATCTGTGTGTTGTGGATTTGGGAGATGGACTGGCAAAATAGCTCAACAAAAGGCTTGCAAAGAAAGTTTAAAAATAAGCTGAGCATGGTATATCTGTCCATCTGTTTGTGTCATCTTTGATTTCTTTCCTCAGTGTTTTATAGTTTTCTGAGTACAGGTCTTTTGCCTCCCTCGGTAGTTTATAACTAGGTATTTTATTCTTTTTCTTGCAATTGTAAGTGGGACTGTTTCCTTAACTTCTCTTTCTGACCTTTCATTGTTAGTGTATAGGAATGCAAGAGATTTCTTTGCATTAATTTTGTATCCTGCAACTTTACCAAATTCATTGATTAGTTCTAGTAGTTTTCTGGTGGCATCTTTAGGATTTTCTATGTATAGTACCATGTCATCCGCAAACTGTGACAGTTTCACTTCTTCTTTTCCAATTTGTATTCCTTTTATTTCTTGTTCTCATCTGATTGCTGTGGCTAGGACTTCCAAAACTGTTGAATAATAGGGGCAAGAGTGGGCACCCTTGTATTATTCCTGATCTTAGAAGAAATGCTTTCAGTTTTTCGCCACTGAGAAGGATGTTTGCTGTGGGTTTGTCATATATGGCCTTTATTATGTTGAGGTAGGTTCCCTCTATGCCCACTTTCTGGAGAGTTCTTATCATAAATGGGTGTTGAATTTTGTCAAAAGATTTTTCTTCATCTATTGAAATGATCATATGGTTTTTATTCTTCAATTTGTTAATATGGTGTATCACATTGATCTACATATATTGAAGAATCCTTGCATCCATGGGATAAATCCCACTTGATCATGGTGTATTATCCTTTTAATGTTGTTGGATCCTGTTTGCCAGTATTTCGTTGAGGATTTCTGCATCTATGTTCATCAGTGACAGTGGTCTGTAGTTTTCTGTGTGTGTGACATCTTTGTCTGGTTTTTGTATCAGGGTGATGGTGGCCTCACAGAATGAGTTTGGGAGTGTTCCTCCCTCTGCAATTTTTTGGAAGAGTTTGAGAAGGATAGGTGTTAGCTCTTCTCTAAATGTTTGATAGAATTCACCTGTGAAGCCATCTGGTCCTGGACTTTTGTTTGTTAGAAGATTTTTAATCACAGTTTCAATTTCATTCCTTGTGATTCCTCCGTTTATATTTTCTAATTCTTCCCGGTTCAGTACTGGAAAGTTGTACCTTTCCAAGAATTTGTCCATTTCTTCCAGCTTGTCCATTTTATTGGCATATAGTTGCAACATCAGTAATTATAAGAGAAATGCAAATCAAAACTACAATGAGGTACCACTTCACACCAGTCAGAATGGCCATCATCAAAAAATCTACAAACAATAAATGTTGGAGAGGGTGCAGAGAAAAGGGAACCCTCTTGCATTGCTGTGGGAATGTATATTGATACAGCCACTGTGGAGAAGAGTATGGAGGTTCTTTAAAAACGTAAAAATAGAACTACCATATGACCCACTACTGGGCATATACCCTGAGAAAACCGTAATTCAAAAAGTCACATGTATCCCAATGTTCTTTGCAGCACTATTTACAATAGCCAGGACATGGAACAACCTAAATGCCCATCGACAGATGACTGGATAAAGAGCAGATGTAGAGAACGGACATGTGGACACAGTGAGGGGAAGGGGAGGGTGGGATGAATTGGGAGATTAGGTTTGACGTAAGTACACTACCATGTGTAAAATAGATAGCTAGTGGGAATCTGCTGTACAGCACAGGGAGCTCAGCTCAGGGCTCTCTGATGACCTAGATGAGTGGGATTGTAGGGGGGAGGGAGGTCCAAGAGGGAGGGTATATATGTATACGCATAGCTGATTCACTTCATTTTACAGCAGAAACTAACATAACATTGTAAAGCAGTTATACTCCAATAAAAAAAAAAAATGCTGAGTAACATAACCTAAGATTCTGAAATTTGAATATATAGGCTTCCTTTCTAACTCTATTTTCAAAACTTTGATTATTTGATCAGAATGCAGCACTGGGTGTCTCAAACTCATAATTTTCTAGTAGGAATATTCATATACAGAAAATACTGAAGCTTAAAGGAAACAAAGATAGAATTCATCTAGCTCAACCACAAACCCAATATTCCTTTTCCTTCTACAACAATACTTCTCAAACCACCAACCGATTAATTTTTTCCATTATTGCAGACTGACAGTTCTGTGAAATATAAAAATGAATTACTAAGAGAATAAGACAAAAAAACAAGACTTACAAAGTGCAAGACCACATATTTTATTATTAGATTCAAAAGACATAAAATTGTTCTATCAAATTGCTGTAAAATTCTAAACATCTGCACTCAATTTCTGTACTTATGCTTTTAGGGATTGATGTTAAGTTTACAGACTGTCACTGGTCTGTGGTCTGTACTTTTTGGCTAATGCAACTCTAGACTATCTCTCTGAATATATGTTGTTGTTTTTAATGCCATATCTGACCCTTACAAAGACAGGGAACTTACAAAGGACAAACACTTGATTTTAGAAATATACTTATTAGAAAACAAGCCAGATTCTCATTGTATTATCGCTATACTTCATCACTGACCTAGAAGTTCCTTCCAGAATATACAAAATAAAACATGAAAAATAAATGAAAATTATAAATAAATGAAGGTGCAAAAGATGAATGCAGGCAAAAAAAATTAGGATTTGAAGGTTATATAGTTGTATATTTAGAAAATACCAAATAATTCACTATAAAATTTAGAATTAAAAGAAATATTAGTATGTTGCTCAGATTAAATCATAAAATTGTCAATAGCTTTCCCTTATAGCAGCAATAAGCAGTAAAAATATAATTGCAATTAAATTTGCCAGTGTATATTCTTATTACATTTCATCTTATTAGATTCAGTCCATTACTCCCTTTGGTGAAGATATTTTTGGATTTCAATTTGTCATCTAACATATTTCATATTCACAGCACTTCATTTGCAACATTGGTAAGCATGTCTCTACAACTTAATTTTCCAGTCATTGTAGTTTCGAAAAGAAAAATGGAACCATCTAAAGAGGAAGTACTAGTTACCACAAAAATAGCACACTTAGGGACCCCAGAGCCACATGACTTTCTTTCATGATTACAGAGCTCTGGTTTCAGAAGCACACATTTAAACTCTCAGCTTGACCAACCTTCTCTCAAATGCAGGTCTCCTGTTGCAGGAGAGTAAATGAATCCATGCCATCACGGTTTCTTCACTGAGAAAAAGGATTCAATCTCATGCCTCGTGAAAGGTAAAACTTCATATGAAAAAGCAGGTGGCCTGTTTTTATAGTAGAGATTATATTTGCCATAAGGCCTGACTCATTATACGGGAGCAGGTCAGGTGCTCAGAGAGAGGTATTAGGTACATCATACGCTCTGAAATTATATTAATATGCAAATAATAAAATACATATGGTAAGAAAGTTTTAGAATTGACTCTGCACTATTTGCCCAGAGCGGGGCAGGGGGGGCAGTGTATGAAAGACTCTTAAATATACTTCTTCATGTTCTCCTCTGCAAGTCAGTATTTCCTTATAAGACAGAAATCCATTTCAAATTATTAGAAAATCTTATTTTATGACAGAATCCTCAGGTAGGATAGGGATGTGTCACATAGCTGTTTAAAAAAATACTAAAAATTCTAAAACAGCATTGACTTTGGATTCAGACCCAAATTTGATTTTCAGCCCCAGCATTTACCAGCTAAATGTCCTAGGGTGAGTTATTTATTCTCTCTGAGCTTTACCTTCCTCTTTCTAAACTAGAATAATAGCCTCATTATAGGGTGGTTGTAAGGCTTAAATAAGATAAACTATTGAAAGAGTGCCAGGCATGGCTACTATTATTATTATTATCTCAGTCACAGCATCATCTTTATTCTCATGTCCTCTTCATCTCTATAGCTCCATCCAGTTTCTCATCATCATAGGACAACCATGGTTTCATATTCTGACATCTCACTAGTTGTGTGACCTAGAATAAGTCCCTCAGTTTTCCCAACTTCCATTTCTTAAAATTTTAAAGGAAGGAGTTGAGGTAGATTTCTATGCAGCTATACTTTTTAGCATAAAAAGTGGGAGTCTATATTTAATAGTCATTGTACAATTAGTTGTACTTAACTGATACAATTCACCAGTGCACCAAAGAATTCGCAATCTTCTTCTTTTGATGCCTGCTCACCTGTGTAAAACAGGTGTGACTTGAAGTTTGATAACCTCTGTAGTACTGATAGTTATTTCAGAGACTTATTTCTGGTCTAAACTTTTGATCCCATAGTTATACAAAATCAATCTCTGATATACTAAATAAAAAAGAACTTACTTTATGATGTTCATGAAATTCTATAATGCTTATTTAGTGACTACTAATTGTATTTTATATCTAGTATAAATCATGCTGGAACTGCTCCTTCCATAGATATAGTAACTTCTCCATTCATTATTATGGGAGGGATAATAGCCAAAGCTGAAGAAATACGTTTACCTATTTGATAGCCAAACAAACTGGCATTTCGTGCAGATGATCAAAACTACTGAAATACTTAAGATTCAAGAGGGAAAAATGACCAGTGAGTGTTAAACACATTAACACACTCATGTACAAAGCTGTTCATTTGATCTTTTGGAAGGAATATATTTTAAACGTGTAAACAAAAACAATACTAATGGAAATAATACATTTTATTAAATGCATCGACTAGTGCCAAAACAACATCAAATACTGGCTGCTCATAAGATTTATTGTGAAAAGGATACCACAGAAGTAGATATCTGTGCTGGTATTTTCTATGTTATTTTCCTGAGGGCTCTAAATGAACTAGAAACTCTAACTCCTTTTTTACAGCCAAATCCTTCTCAATGAGAAGTAGTTCTAGAAACCTAAAATCCAATGAGAAAGATTATTTCCACATGTTTCTATTTTCTTGTTTTCAAAAAGGATTTCAGATGGCTTTGGTCAATTAAAACAACTGTTGAAAATTTTGGCATTTTTAATAATTTCTCAATATTTTCAACCCTGATGAAAATGTTTTGTCTTTCAGAACATCTCCTCTGGGATCTGGCCACTCACTTCATGAAAAATATATATTCAGAATTTCATGTGATCTATTCATCCCTCTAGGTAGTTACCACCTGGACTCTGCTAAGTCAAATATTCCCCAGTGTTCCCATTTTTTCCTTTACGTAAGCTACCTTGGCAATGAACATGAATTCCTCTTTCTAGACCTTCAAGCACACAAAGTCTGCTCTATAGGTCCAAGAAGTTTGTTTTTATAAGACACAATTACAAACACACAATTGGAGACATATGAGTAGCAGTAACTGACCCAAACACCTAGATTCTTTGGTTTGGTTTGGTTTGATTTTAGAACTTTCCATTTCAATTGTGACTTTGGAAATATAGTAAAAATGGAATGTTAGTGAAAACTCCCACAAGTTATTCCAGTTTATAAACCATTTATCATACTTATTACAAAAGAATAAGTGTCTCTCCCTTAATCCAATCAATTATCCATTCCTACAGGACAATCAGAAGAAAATTCTACCTTTCTTCAAGATTTTAAGGAAGGAAATAGGAATGAAGATGCACTTGTAACAGTTCACTTAAATATTTTCCCAAAAGTATATTCCTAGAAGAGGGCAAATGGGTAGGAGACAACAGAAATTTTGTTATATTAACATGTGATATTATAACAGCATCTATTTTCCCTGTCAAATATACAAGTGCAGCATTGCCTCTAAGTTTTGCCATAATTTTCATATATTTTCTAGAAAAGTTTCTCTATTGTGGACTCAACTTCCAGATATAAGATATTATTTGCTATAATCATTCATCACCTATTTCAACACTCTCTTAGCCTAGAGTTAAGACACGGCATCATTTAAGATGAAGTAAACTGGCCAAGAGGTAGAAAGCAATTGAATTTCCCAAGAAGCGTGTTCATTATTCTTGATGCTCTTATGACTATTAGGAGTCTGGAGGTGAAAAGGATACTTGCTGTTAGCTGATCTCCAAAATTATTAAAGACTAAAGCAGTGACTTACAGGGTTACTACCTTAGAAAGTGGCATAAGGGAAAGTATGGGCAGATGCCCACAGATGAAGAGGAAGAAATTACTACCTTAGCAAGCAGAGTAAGGGAAGTATGGGCAGATGCCCATGGATGGAAGAGGAAGAAATTCTCTTGATGGTATCTATTCTCTAATCCTCTTGAAAAAAATTCAGAATCAAAAAGTTTGGGACCTCTAGAAAAAAATCAAGACTGGTTCTGACAAAATTTATAGACTAGATAAAGAAATATCCTATAATGCTGTAAAACAAATACACTGTGATTCATTTTTCTCTCTCCCAAACTGACAGTCCCCATTTCAGTGAGTGGCAATTTTATTCTTTCAAGAAGCTTAAGCAAAACAACAACAACAAACAATCACAAACCCTTTATTCTCTTTATTTTACATTCCATGTCATCTCTGTATTCAAAGCATATTGAGAAACATAATGAAATAAACAATGCCATAAGATTTTTTATATATTCACAATGAATTAATATTTAAGCTGAAAATAGCTAAAAAGTGAAACAAAATTGTTAAAACTTACTATTTAGTGTAAGTCACTGGTATCCACAAAAACTACTCTGACATTTTCTGTAATAGGTATAAAATGAGAATGAAAAGTATTTGACTATAGGGGGAAAAAAGGTGTGAAAACAACTTATAGAGAAACTAAATTTCCAAAGAGTGCCAAAAACCTAAGTTGTATGTACTTGTATCGCCTCTATCAACACTTAATCTGAAGAAAGGGTGTATAATGCTCCATGGTAAAACTCTAGGGATGATATTACAGCGGCTGTAATCAACACAATAGCACTAAGACAGCAAACTGTTTTTAGAGCAAAAGAAATTTAAACATATATCAAAAGATTAGATGCACAACGATATTGTTTCCATTTACTACTCAGCGCATCTCCCAAACCACCAGGCTTCATCCTACCAATGTTACTTCTACTTCTTTATTTTACGACCAGGCATTTGATTGTATAATCTACTCCCAAACCCCTCTAACTACAAAACTGATTTTTCGGTACTCTTAGAAATCTGCGTTGAAAGGAACAGAATATAAAAAGCAGATTTTAGGATTGTGCTTAATGAATTTTTGCAATAAATGAAATAGTTAGAAATCCAAATAACATAAAAATTACAAATAACATTGAGTTGAAAATAGTAAACACCATTAGAGGCAACACTGATCCATTTACCATCTGGTGATATATCACTGCTTCTGATTTCCTTGAACTGGTAAATAAATTTTGATCAGTTGCTATTTCTCTGTTCAATCAAATCAAATTTTTATCCCTTTGCACTGTCTGACTTGAAAAAATTAGGAAGTTTTAGAAAAGAGTTCACTTTCAAGTCAAGGTTTATAAAACAAAGAGCAGTGAAGGAAGAGAAAAAAAATCAGAAAATATGTCTTGCTGAGACTTCTTAATATTAGTGACCTTGTTTTATATTCATGCTCTGGGAATCAAATGGACTTTTTCATCTCTTCTCTTTACCAGTTGCCAATCAAATGCTTGTCTTATTATTAGAATTAATGGACAGGGAAAGGTCACAAAAACATTACCACCTTCACAGGCACAGACAAACATTTTGTTTGTTTACACTGGTTACATATGGGAGTCATTGAAACTTAGAAAATATAATAAGATATACAATCAACACGGTTTTAAATATCCACTGCATCTATATCACCCTATAGAGTTAAAATATTATTACTAAATTTTTACCTGTTCTTTAATAGAATTTTGAAATGAGTTTGGCTGATTTAAGGGAAGGAAATAGTCATCTTCCTAACCTCTAAGTCAAAATCAGTATATTTCATTGCTAAAAGTCAGGATTTATGGTACAGTTTATATCCTCTTAGCCTCATTCCTAATCTTTGTGTAATAAGACTTTTATGTCCATCTATGGTCTGTGTATTGGATTGATGTCTGTATTCCCCCAGAATTCCTATACTGAATCCTTAACCCCCAGTGTGGTTGTATGTGGAGATGGGGCCTCTAAGAAAGTAGTTAAGGTTATATGAAGTCATAAAGGTGGGGACCTGATTCAATAGTATTAGTGTCCTTATAAGGAGAGGCACCAGAGAACAAACACTCTGTCTCTCTCTCTTACCCCACTTGCACCAATGAAGAGGTCATGTGAGCACACACCAGGATGGCAGCTGCCCACAATACAAGAGAAGAGGCCTCAGGATAAAACCTACTTTCCCAACACTTTGATCTTGGACAGCCAGCCTCCAGAAATGTGAGAAATACATTTCTATTATTTAGGCAACCCAGTCTGTGGTATTTTGTTATGGCAGCCCAAGCAGAGAGTAGAGAAATACAGCCTGGGGGGCAATGAAAACACTGGGGATAATGAAGTTCTGAGAAAGCATGTTTTCTCTTAGTGGGAGCCAACCAAGATTACTAATCTTGCATAGTACACTGATTTAGCTCTATTAAAGGATAGCTGTAGATAATTAACTCAGTCCTCTGGCAACCACACTTTAGCCTCTCATTTCTCACTGGCACATGTCCATTCCTGCTGCATTTGCCTTGCCTTGCCTGACACTTGCACATACACTGCTGTCAAGTGAGTAGCCATAATGTCCCCTGTACTTATTCAGACTTGGGCTGTAACTCACCGCCCATTCCTTGTCTTCACTGTGTAAGGTTATTATGTGATTGGACTACAATGCTTGATGTTTACTACTTTGTTATCAGTTACTACTGTTTGCCTTTGGACACAGGCAATCAAATGCTGCGACTCAGGTGCCAGATTCCAACGCTGAACTGCCAGTACTACAATTCTGTCCCAATTAGCTCAGCCCCAGGCATCTCTGGTTTCCTTCATCCTATTTGGACATCCTCATTTCCCAGCAACTGCTCTTAATATTCTAATGTTCTACAGAATGTCCTTATAGATAGCAATAAAGTCCCAACTATCTTCAGGTCTTGTCCAAATGATTCCTAGAGAACAAAAACATTGTCATCATGCTACCCTACAAACTAGCCTGGTGGCTCTCAGAGACATTGGAATCACCTGGGAACTTGTTTAACCAGCCCTCCCCTGACCACACACACATCCATCACCACCATTCCTGAGCTCCATACAGACCTACAGACTCTGTAATTCAAGGGCCCAACAATCAGTTTTAACTCGCCCTCCAGGTGATTCTAGTTCTTCTAGAACTACTTGCCTGGGGGCAAACTGACCCTGAATATCCACACTGTGCAGTAACCACATTGAATGACTACTACAATTTACTCCCATTAAAGTAGCCAATTGGCCTTATTGGCCCACTTTATTCTTCGGCTCTTTTTCCTTGGATAGCTGCACTTTCTCCTAGCCCTTTGATCTCAATAACCCTCCATCCCAGATAACTGACTGGAAATATCACCCCCTCACCCACCCCTTGCCCCATCCCGGGGATCCTAAGATCCCCTTCCCTGGACTCATTCTTCTACTTCCTATACTATCTGCCTCCCAATTGGTTGACAGTCCCTAATAACACCCTACCTTTACCTGACCTTAAGCATCACTATTAGCAACAATTTTCAAAACACCCAAGCTAATTAATAAATGTCTAGAGTTTAGATTCTCCCTCTTTGCAATGAATTGTAATTTTCCTAATCAATTAAACGGCAGATGGCTTTCCTACTCTCTACCTCCAACAAATTTAAATAGTAAACCTAAGGAATCTGTTTTTTGACATTGATAAGGCTCCAAACTACTGTTCAAAACAAGTTTAGGCAGATTCTTAAACCATTCACTCCATAAGAGTTGTTTGCCAAGCACTACTCTCAACATTTTAGATGTATTTATCTCACTGAAATGGTGGTGTTCACATGACATCTAAAATTGTTATTTTTGCAAGCTGAACATGGCAAGGTATTGGCAATTTCACATGGCTTAGTTTTAGAGTATGAGAAACCTTACATTAGTAAAAGAGAATAAACAGAACAAAGCATAACAATTTTTGGAACCATAAATTTGTACAACACAAGATGAATACAGAGACTTGTTGGTGCTCAAAACTTTTTTTTTTTTTTTTCCCAGTAAGTGAGTGGCTCTGGAGTCAGCAGAGAGAGATTAAAACGGCCCTTGAAACATCTACATGGGGTACGGAGAGGGCTGTGTCTTTGCAAATGTAGTGATTGATTCTGAAACATTTATTCGTTTAAATCTTGGTTGCTTGCTCTAAACCAAACATAGTAATCTCATTTCCATTTTAATGATTGGTAGAGGCATAGAAACGTTACCTAATCTGACTGAGGCAAGTGCGGTTATCTGCTAGGGATATTTCGACATTCCTAAAAAAACTGTCACAAAAATAAATGGTCCCTCCACTTTCCATTGGACATTGATAGATCTGGGGGTGCTGAAGCCATCTTGCTACTGATCTGAATATAAAAGGCCACCAAAAGAAAAACAGGTTAGACAGATAGAAAGAATGCTGGATCTTACTGAATCACTGGATCAACAAATCCTGAAGCCAGACCTACATTTGAATTCCAATTTTTTTTTTTTTTTTGCGGTACACAGGCCTCTCACTGCCGCAGCCTCTCCTGTTGCGGAGCACAGGCTCCAGACGCGCAGGCCCAACGGCCATGGCTCACGGGTCCAGCCACTCCGCGGCACGTGGGATCCTCCCGGACCAGGGCACAAACCCGTGTCCCCTGCATCGGCAGGCGTACTCTCAACCACTGTGCCACCAGGGAAGCCCGAATTCCAATTTTTAATCATGGTTTTCTGTTACTTACTGCTATAAACAGACTATTACAAAGGAGAGATTCATTTCTTCCATTAGAATTTCCTAGGAAACTTCCCATTTCTAAATGGTACTTAAATACAGTAACTATGTATTCAAAATCATACAACCTAAGGACCCGGATGAGTTCACATTATGTAGTCTAGAATCTGTTCTTATTGTTTTGGTCTTTGGATAAAGTGAGGTCTCAGTTCCAAACCACTCACTTCAAATACTGGCTTTGGGACCTTGGGCACATCATTTAAGACCTCCCTAAGCCACCAATTATTTATCTGCAAACTGGAATAATAATGTGACTCCACAAATGTTCAAAATAAAAGTTAGATGAGACAACATATGAAACAGTTATATGTACAGCATTGTGACTGGTATAAAAGAGAAATACGATAAATGTGATTTCCTCCAGGTTCCTTTTGTCTTCTTTTTCATGGTATACTTTAACACTTTAACATACTGATAGTATCTAACTGGGGAGAAGACTCAGAAGGGTAGGGGAAACCATTTGACTTAAAAAGAAAAAAATAATTTATCATAAAAATCAAAGGATGGACACGAGCCTTCAATCAAGAACATCAGCTTCTGAGCACTACATCTGCTCACCTGGCTGCCTAGGCTTGGGGCTCACCCTGGTCTCCGCCTAGAGTGCCTGGCAGGAGCCGCAGGCTTTGATCATCCATTGCCTGCATCTGTGCTCCAGTAGCCACTACTGCCCCAGGGGCTGTTCTGGAAGAGATCTGAAAGTGGGGTGGCCTGGGTCATGAGAGCCCCACACCACTCATGTAGCGGTGAAGAAGACCAGTATTCCCAATGGGTCTGGGAGAAGGTAAAGACTTCTTAATGATCAGCACCCTCAAAGTGATGTACCGATGGAATATTATGACTATGTCAACACTGGACCTGCCCAGAGGAACTTTGGCATTGATAACTGCAGAGGCAGAAGTAAGAGATACTGGAGACAGGATTAAAATGGCTCGAAGAGGGGGGACCTTCAAGATGGTTGAGGAGTAAGACATGGAGATCACCCTCCTCCCCATAAATACATCAAAAATACATCTACATGTGGAACAACTCCTACAGAACACCTGCTGAACGCTGGCAGAAGACCTCAGACCTCCCAAAAGCAAGAAAATCCCCACGTACTTGTGTAGGGCAGAAGAAAAAAGAAAAATCAGAGACAAAAGAATAGGGATGGGACCTGCACCAGTGGGAGGGAGCCGTGAAGGAGGAAAGGTTTCCACACACTAGAAGCCCCTTCGTGGGCGGAGACTGCAGGTGGCGGAGCGGGGGTGCTTCGGAGCCATGGAGGAGAGCGCAGCAACAGGGGTGCGGAGAGCAAAATGGAGAGATTCCCGCACAGAGGATTGGGGCCGACCAGCACTCACCAGCCCGAGAGGCTTGTCTGCTCACCCGCCGGGGCGGGTGGGGCTGGGAGCTGAGGCTCGGGCTTCGGAGGTCAGATCCCAGGGAGAGGACTGGGCTTGGCAGCGTGAACACAGCCTGAAGGGGGCTAGTGCACCACGGCTAGACGGGAGGGAGTCCGGCAAAAAGTCTGCAACTGCCTAAGAGGCAAGAGACCACTGTTTCAGGGTGCACGAGGTGAGGGGATTCCTTCCCAGTGTGCCCAAAGAAGGCAGAGCACCACCTAAACTAACGCCAGAGATGGGCACGAGCCATGGCTATCAGCTCAGACCACAGAGATGGGCATGAAACGCTAATGCTGCTGCTGCCACCAAGAATCCTGTGTGCAAGCACAGGTCATTATCCACACCGCACGCCCCCTGGGAGACTGTGCAGCCCGCCACTGCCAGTGTCCCCTGATCCAGGGACAACTTCCCCTGGAGGACACACAGTGTGCCTCAGGCTGATGCAACATTTTGCTGGCCTCTGCCACTGTAGGCTCGCCTGCATTCCAATCATGACTACCGTACCCCTCCGTCCCCTCAGCCTTTGTGAGCAAGAGCACCTTACTCAGCCGTTGCTTTAACCCCCTCCTGTCTGGGTGGGAGCAGATGCCTGAGGGTCGTGACCTACACACAGAGGCGGGGCCAAAACCAAAGCTGAGCCCCGGGAGCTTTGTGAACAAAGAAGAGAAAGGGAAATCTCTCCCAGCAGCCTCAGGAGCAGTGGATTAAATCCCCACAATCAACTTGATGTACACTGCATCTGTGGAATACCTGAATAGACAACGAATCATCCCAAAATTTAGGCGGTGGACATTGAGAGCAACTGTGGACTTGGGGTATGTGTCTGTGACTGATTTTTCTGATTTTTCTGTTTGTGTTAGTTTAGTTTTTAGCACTTGTTATCATTGGTGGATTTGTTTATTGGTCTGGTTGCTCTCTACTTTTTTATTATCATTATTTTTTTAATTTTAATAATTAAAAAAAATTTTTTTAATAATTTTTTTTTCTTTCTTTTTTTCTCCCTTTTCTTCTGAGCTGTGTGACTGACAGGGTCTTGGTGCTCCGGCCTGGAGTCAGGCCTGAGCCTCTGAGGTGGGAGAGCTGAGTTCAGGACACTGGCCCACCTGAGATCTCCCGGCCCCATGTAAAACGTCAGTGAGAGCTCTCCCAGAGATCTCCGCCTCAACGCTAAGAACCAGCTCCACCCAATGGCCAGCAAGCTCCAGTGCCGGACACCCCATGCCAAACAACTAGCAAGACAGGAACACAACCCCAACCATTAGCAGAAAGGCTGCCTAAAATCATAATAAAGTCACAAACACCCCAAAACACACCACCGGATGTGGGCCTGCCCACCAGAAAGACAAGATCCAGCCCCACCCACCAGAACACAGGCACCAGTCCCCTCCACCAGGAAGCCTACACAAGCCACTGAAACAACCTCACCAACTGGGGGCAGACACCTAAACAATGGGAACTACAAATCTGCAGCCTGCAAAAAGGAGACCCCAAACAGGGTAAGTTAAACAAAATGAGAAGACAGAAATATGCAGCAGATGAAGGAGCAAGGAAAAAATCCACCAAGGATCTAACAAATGAAGAGGAAAGAGGCAGTCTACCTGAAAAACAACTCAGAGTAATGATAGTAAAGATGATCCAAAATCTTGGAAATAGAACGGAGAAAATACAAGAAACGTTTAACAACGACCGAGAAGAACTAAAGAGAAAACAAACGATGAACAACACAATAAATGAAATTAAAAACTATCTAGAAGGGAGCAATAGCAGAATAACTGAGGCAGAAGAATGGATAAGTCACACGCAAGATAAAATAGTGGAAATAACTACAACAGAGCAGAGTAAAGAACAAGAATGAAAAGAATTGAGGACGGTCTCAGAGACCTCTGGGACAGCATTAAACACACCAACATTTGAATTATGGGGCTCCCATAAGAAAAACAGAAACAGAAAAAGAAAGGGTCTGAGAAAATATTTGAAGAGATTATAGTTGAAATCTACCTTAACATGGGAAAGGAAATACTCAATCAAGTGCAGGAAGCACAAAAAGTCCCAAAGAGGATAAATCCAAGGAGAAAAATGCCAAGACACGTATTAATCAAACTATCAAAAATTAAATACAAAAAAAAAAATTAAAAGCAGCAAGGGAAAAGCAACAAATAACATACAAGGAAATCCCTGTAAGGTTAACAACTGAACTTCAAGTAGAAACTCTGCAGGCCAGAAGGGAGTGGCAGGACATATTTAAAGTGAAAAAAGGAAAAAACCTACAACCAAGATTACTCTACCCAGCAAGGATCTCACTCAGATTCGACGGAGAAATTAAAACCTTTACAGACAAGCAAAAGTTAAGAGAATTCAGTACCACCAAACTAGCTTTACAACAAATGCTAAAGGAACTTCTCTAGGCAGGAAACAAAAGAGAAGGAAAAGACCTACAAAAACAAACCCAAAACAATTAAGAAAATGGTAATAGGAACATACATATCAATAATTACCTTAAATGTAAATGGATTAAATGCTCGAAGCAAAAGACATAGACTGGCTGAATGGATACAAAAACAAGACCCATATGAATGCTGTCTACAAGAGACCCACTTCAGACCTAGGGACACATACAGGCTGAAAGTGAGGGGATGGAAAAAGATATTCCTTGAAAATGGAAATCAAAAGAAAGCTGGAGTAGCAATTCTCATATCAGAAAAAAATAGACTTTAAAATAAAGACTATTACAAGAGACAAAGAAGGGCATTATATAATGATCAAGGGATCAAAGAAGAAGATATAAGAATTGTAAATATTTAGGCACCCAACGTAGGAGCACCTCAGTACAGAAGGCAAATGCTAACAGCCACAAAAGGGGAAATCATCAGTAACAAAAAAATAGTACGGGGCTTTAATACCCCATTTTCACCAATGGACAAATAATCCAAAATGAAAATAAGGAAAAACAAGCTTTAAATGACACATTAGACAAGATGGACTTAATTGATATTTGCAGGACATTCCATCCAAAAACGACAGAATATACTTTCTTCTCAGGTGCTCATGGAACATTCTTTAGGATAGGTCATATCATGGGACACAAATCAAGCCTTGGTAAATTTAAGAAAATTGAAATTGTGTCAAGTATCTTTTCCGACCACGATGCTATGAGACTAGATATCAATTACAGGAAAAAATCTGTAAAAAATAAAAATATACGGAGGCTAAACAATATACTATATAATAACCAAGAGATAACTGAAGACATCAAATAGGAAATCAAAAAATACCTAGAAACAAATGACAATGAAAATACAATGACCTAAAACCTATGGGGTGCAGAAAAAGCAGTTGTAAGAGGGAAATTTATAGCAATACAATCCAACCTCAAGAAATTAGAAAAATCTCAAATTAACAACTTAACCTTACACCTAAGGCAATTAGAGAAAGAAGAACAAAAAACCCCAAAGTTAGTAGAATGAAAGAAATCGTAAAGATGAGATCAGAAATAAATGAAAGAGACATGAAGGAAACAATAGAAAAGATCAATAAAACTAAAAGCTGGTTCTTTGAGAAGATAAACAAAAGTGATAAACCATTAGCCAGACTCATCAAGAAAAAAAGGGAGAAGACTCAGTTCAATAGAATTAGAAATGAAAAAGGGGAAGTAACAACGGACACTGCAGAAATACAAAGGATCATGAGAGACTACTAAAAGAAACTATATGCCAATAAAATGGCCAACCTGGAAGAAATGGACAAATTCTTAGAAAAATACAACCCTACAAGACTGAACCAGGAAGAAAGAGAAAATATAAACGACCAATCACAAGCACTGAAATTGAAACTGTGATTAAAAACCTTCGAACAAACCAAAGCCCAGGACCAGATGGCTTCACAGGCAAATTCTATCAAACATTTAGAGAAGAGCTAACCTCTATCCTCTCACACTCTTCCAAAATATAGCAGAGGAAGGAACACTCCCAAACACATTCTACGAGGCCACCATCACCCTGATACCAAAACCAGGCAAAGATGTCACAAAAAAAGAAAACTACAGGCCAATATCACTGATGAACATAGATGCAAAAGTCCTCAACATAGTATTAGCAAACAGAATCAAACAGCACATTAAAAGGATTACACACCATGATCTAGTGTGGTTTATCCCAGCAATGCAAGGATTCTTCAATATACGCAAATCAATCTCATTAACAAACTGAAGGATAAAAACCATATGATAATCTCAGTAGATGCAGAAAACTCTTTCGACAAAATTCAACAACGATTTATGATAAAAACTCTGCAGAACGTAGGCACAGAGGGAACCTACCTCAACATAATAAAGGCCATATATGACAAACCCACAGCCAACAACGTTCTCAGTGGTGAAAAAACGAAACCATTTCCTCTAAGATCAGGAAGAAGAAAAGGTTGCCCACTCTCACTACTATTTATCCAACACAGGTTTGGAAGTTTTAGCCACAGTAATCAGAGGAGAAAAAGATATAAAAGGAATACAAATCGGAAAAGAAGAAGTAAAGCTGTCACTGTTTGCATATGACATGATACTATACATAGAGAATCCTAAAGACACTACCAGAAAACTACTAGAGCTAATCAATGAATTTGGTAAAGTAGCAGGATACAAAATTAATGCACAGAAATATCTTACATTCCTATACACTAACAATGAAAAATCTGAAAGAGAAATTAAGGAAACACTCCCATTTACCATTGGAACAAAAAGAATAAAACAACCAGGAACAAACCCACCTAAGGAGACAAAAGACCTGTATGCAGAGAACGATAAGACACTGATGAAAGAAATTAAAGATGATACAAACAGATGGAGAGATATACCATGTTCTTGGACTGGAAGAATCACCATTGTGAAAATGACTATACTACCCAAAGTAATCTACAGATTCAATGCAATCCCTATCAAACTACCAATGGCATTTTTCACAGAACTAGAACAAAAAATTTCACAATTGCTATGGACACACAAAAGACCCCAAATAGCCAAAGCAATCATGAGAAGTAAAAACAGAGCTGGAGGAATCAGGCTCCCTGAATTCAGACTGTACTACAAAGCTACAATAATGAAGATAGTAAGGTATTGGCATAAAAACAGAAATTTAGATCAACGGAACAGGATAGAAAGCCCTGAGATAAACCCATGCACATATGGTCACCTTACCTTTGATAAAGGAGGCAAGAGTATACAATAGAGAAAAGACAGCCTCTTCAATAAGTGGTGCTGGGATAACTGGACAGCTATATGTCAAAGAATGGAATTAGAACACTCCCTAACACCATGCACAAAAACATACTTAAAATGGATTAAAGACCTAAATGTAAGGCCAGACACTATAAAACTCTTTGAGGAAAACATATGCAGAACAGTATATGACGTACATCACAGCAAGATGCTATTTGACCCACCTCCTAAAGAAATGGAAGTAAAAACAAAAATAAACAAATGGGACCTAATGAAACTTAAAAGCTTTTGCACAGCAAAGGAAAACATAAACAAGATGAAAAGACAACCCTCAGAATGGCAGAAAATATTTGCAAAGAAAGCAACTGACAAAGGATTAATCTCCAAAATATATAAGCAGCTCATGAAGCTCAATATGAAAAAAAGCAACCCTATCCAAAAACGGGCAGAAGACCTAAACAGACATTTCTCCAAAGAAGATATACAGATTGCCAACAAACACATGAAAGGATGCTCAACATCACTAATCATTAGGGAAATGCAAATCTAAACTACAATGAGGTATCACCTCACACCAGTCAGAATGGCCATCATCAAAAAATCTACAAACAGTAAATGCTGGAGAGGGTGTGGAGAAAAGGGAACCCTCTTGCACTGTTGGTAGGAATGTAAATTGGTATAGCCACTATGGAGAACCATATGGAGGTTCCTTAAAAAACTAAAAATAGAACTAGCATATGACCCAGCAATCCCACTACTGGGCATATCCCCTGAGAAAACCATAATTCAAAAAGTGACATGTATCACAATGTTCACTGAAGCACTATTTACAATATCCAGGACATGGATTCAACCGAAGTGTCCATTGACAGATGAATGGTTAAAGAAGATGTGGCACATATATCCAATAGAATATTACTCAGCTATAAAAAGAACCAAAATTGAGTTATTTGTAGTGAGGTGGATGGACCTAGAGTCTGTCATACAGAGTGAAGTAAGTCAGAAAGAGAAAAACAAATACTGTATGCTAACACATATATATGGAATTAAAAAAAAAAAGAAAGGTTCTGAAGAACCTAGGGGCAGGACAGGAATAAAGAGCTCGACGTAGAGAATGGACTTGAGGACATAGGGAGGGGGGAGGGTAAGCTGGGACGAAGTGCGAGAGTGGCATGGACATATATACACTACCAAATGTAAGATAGACAGCTAGTGGGAAGCAGCTTCACCACACAGGGAGATCAGCTCGGTGCTTTGTGATGACCTAGAGGGGTGGGATAGGGAGTGTGGGAGGGAGACGCAAGAGGGAGGGTATATGGTGATATAGGTGTCCATATAGCTGATTCGCTTTGTTATACAACAGAAACTAACACAACATTGTAAAGTAATTATACTCCAATTAAGATGTTTAAAAAAAATGTCTCAAAGATATTCCGCTTAAGTGGAAAAAACCTAAAGGAAAATTTTAGACTGATTAAAAGAGACCTTGTTTTAAAGGGGGTACAAAAGCCAGATGACAGCAAAGACAGAATCCTTCCTGCCCTCTTCCTTTTAACTTACCCAGTACTGGCAGGCCTAAGTAACACAACATATTAGCAATTTGGATAAGAAGGGACTGTAGCAGGAAATAAAACAGAGTTCTTTATAGAAACTATTGAATATTTATGTTAAATACTTGTTAGGATTATCACACAAATGTATATTTCAATAGAGGCTTTTTAAAAGACAGGTTTTAAGTTTAAACATACATGAAAAGCAAAAACTACAATTTAAAATAGGTGATTCATTAGCCTTCTTCAGCTTCTCAGTGTCAAAGGAATATTTTAGAAGAGACTGTCTATAAGTAACGTAATCCACTGATTTGCTGTTACACCAAAATGATTCTGCTATTCTCTTTAACTTCATAATCTAAGAAAAAAATACACAAATGTAGCTGTGGTCCTGATTCTTCCTGCAGCATGAAGAGGGACCTATAAAATATGTTCCACTCCTTTCATGCAAGATGCATCCTTCCATTAAGAACCTTAACCCTCTATTTACTTTACCATGTTGCATCATGCAATGATTCTGTCCACCATCACCATTTGACTGTTGGTAAAAATATATATTTTACTCTTTTCCATGAAGTTTGAGTCCTGTTTTATCTCTGATTATAATTAACACTTGTTTCTTCAAGATTAGCAAAATGATGACAATTGATGAAGTTCTATAATGGGCACATGGATGGGTATTGCATTATTCTACTTTGTGTTTGAAAATTCTCATAATAAAAAGTTAAAAATAAAAAAATAATCAAGATAATAGCATAATTAACAGGAATAAAATTATTATACATTCTCAAACATCATCTTTCACCTAGCATCTTCAGTTACAAATATTGAAGTAAGAATTGAAATTTTCTGGTATCAGCTGAGAACTCAGTTCATAATGAATTAGAAAATATTTAAGAAAATACATTTAATATGTTTCTATTTAGGATAGTTTAAGAAGTATATATAGGTGTTTTAAAAGTGATAGATTTTGAATAAGAACTGGCATGTGCTAATATATCAAGCATATTAATATATGGACCCTTATGTTGATCAAGAGGGATGGAGAAGTGAACAATTCATTCAAAGACCCATTTCATAACATTTTTTTTTGCTTCAGTCATAGACAATACCCATTCTGTTCTATTCCCTTCTGGAAATCATATACTGAAATTCAAATCAAACTCATATAGTTAGTTTAGTCTTAAAAACATCTCCATCTCTGTGATGGAGTTGATATAGCAGTTAGTTGTAACATTTAGTCCTAGTTAAGCGAAAAAGGTTGTGGGCATATATAGGTTCCTTTCTTTGCTTCAACTATTCAGCTACACACACACACACACACACACACACACACACACACACCACTATAACACTAGAAGCAGGGGTGGCAACTTCTGATGATCCATTAGTGGTTGCCTGAAAGGCTGGGTTGAGAAGGACTCTAAGGCTTCATCTGAATTCAGAGAGAATGAGTGCTGAGACGGATTGATGATATCTGACATGGGAATGTAAGGGGATAACAGCTGTGTATGTGTCAAGTTTTTTTGCTTTAGACAGACTGAACAACTACCATGTTCTTGAACTTGAACTGTGGCAAAAAAAAAAAAAGGCAAAACAAATTTTAGTCCATCCAAAACCATTTTCCCAAAGATTTACTATCATTTAGATGTATCCAGAAAGCTCCAAAGGTCAAAAACAAGAAAAGAGAAATGCAGGCATAGTTTGGATTGTCTACTGACCTATTTTAAATTATGAACATCCATGGGATCATCAAGGAACTAGGCTGCAAGGATCATTCAAAACTCAGGTAGAATTTGTGTAATAAACAAATGTCCTCTTAGCAATGATCACAGGACTGAACAGGGTGAGCTGTGATGCGGAAAAAAGGAAAGCTAAGTTTAGAGTACAGAACTGAGCCTTGCCATGATTGAAAATTTAAGGGCAACACAACCAGATATAGAAGACTGGTGATAGCTGGGTAGAAGAAAGACAAGTGGTAGGAGGGTGTGGAAGATACATTTAATTGATCTGAATATTCTGCCCAAGGTGGGTTAATTCAGTGCATGCCTACACCACCAACTCAACATTAATTGGAGAAGAGATGATCAAGAATATCACAATTCAGCAACAAGTTGTACCTTTCTGGTTATTGCCAACTGGTGCCTCATCATTGCTGTTTTCCTCATTCTTCAGGAGCAATTTCCTGACTCGGTCTCTCAAAATATCATCTCTTTCCCCCAAACTACTCTGCTTCTGAAACTATATTCTTTTGGAACCAACTGCCTTAAAGGAAAGAAAAACATTCCCAGGTTGTAGCAGCTTTTATCCACTCATCAGTATTTGATTAAAGGGCAACCAATTCTTTTTTTTTTTCCTGGAGCCAAGAACCATTAGCATTTTGAAATCTCTCCATTAAGGCTTAAACTCAGTTTCCTAACAAGGGAGGATTAGATTCTAACAAGAGTGGGAGTTTTCTCATCACTCCAGAATCTTACAACACTTTGCCAAAAATAGCCAACTTCTGCAGTGGCACTGCTGTTGCACTGATTGAAAAGAGAAGGGCCACATGTGTAGACCAGGGTTATTTTCTGTGTTCGCAAATGAGGACCCGTTCTTTATCTGCCTAATTACTCAACTCATCTGGATAAGTGAGTTTGGTTCAGGTCTTCAGTAAGTGTTAACCCACGTTATTCGGAATAATGGAGAATTTTCCATTCTCTATTTTCCATACCCATCAGCTACAGATGTTTTTAGCTAAAAATAGTTGTCATGCTCTTTTCACACAATGCCTTTTTTTTTTCCAGTGTAGTTTTGTTGCTACACTTGGCAAACCTGCAAAAGTTTAAACATTTTAAATATTTTCATGGCACCAGAGAACTAGTTAATGAAATAGTTTAACTAGAAATTCAGTTTATGTATTTTCTGTGTTCTTAAGTTGACTGGTCAGTCACACGACTTTGTCAGCCTTGATAAAAACAATTACAGATGGCTTTGACATCTGAAAGGAAGAGCTAAATTGGCTGAATGGAAAAGAGGCACATCCTGAGACAAATGTTTAGAAAATGATTTTTCCCTATTGTACTACTAACTAAAGTTAACGTTGTAATTGCGATTTCCTTTTAATGGCTGATCCTGCCACTTCTCTGCTCAAAATAATTGTCAGAATGAAACTCATAATCCAAAATGTCTGGAAATAAAGACCATTTTCTGTGTCCTCCCACTGTATTATGAAAGTAAGGATTTCTTTTCTTCGCCATGCTCAGATTTCAAAAAAGAGGTTAGTGCAAAATGAATTATAAAGTGCCTAAACTGTTCCAACAATCACATCTCCATTTCGGCGAACTTAGTAAATGCCTTTTATCTCTCCACTGAGATGTTTTTACTATAATGGAAAACTCAATGAAATGTTTTCATGTTCAGTCTATTATTCATCTACTATGTCTTTTCTACCTTTAAAGTAGTAACCAAAAGGGCATAGTGAAGATCCAATTTTTCTTTTGCATTATAACATCATGTTAATTAACTCAAGCATCCATATGCAATGGATCACAGTGGCTTGGCCCACTTATGTATGCATAGACCGGCTTGGGCCCTTTCTGGGATGTGTGTTTTAGGATTATTTCACAGCATTAAACTAATCAATGCAAAGGAAGTAAAGTTTTTAAATCTCCATGGGACATTTATTAACCCAAACTTTATTTTCATGTATTTTTACATAGAGTGTCAACAGAGAAAATGGTGTTAGCCTGCATGTTTTTCAAAAGGCATTTTACAATTAGCTGCCTATCTATGAAACTGAGGATGTGACGTGGGTGTGACCACCATACATATGCCTTCCTGCTTTGGCAGGAGAACTTCTTGGAATAAATCCTTTTTTAAAAAAACCTTAAAGGTAGATAATTTAAATTGATAACAGACTCTATAGCTATGATTCCCATTACACAATGTAAACAGACTCAGGGTAGTTTTATGTTACTTATCATTTTTATTTTATGATATTATGTGACTGTAGTGTATTTTATAGCATAGTATTATTTTATTTTATATTATTATTTATTTTCCTTTTGGGGGAGGACACAAGTATAGAAACAAAGACAACCTCATCTTTATTTTTTCATGTTTTCTTCCTCTGGTACATATTCCACTTATATAGAATTTCATATCTCAACTTTCTACTGAAACCTATTCTAAAATATCTGGGAGCCATCCATTCCTGTATGTTAAAACTTTGGTTTAAAGGGAACTTCATAAAGTCTGTGGGGTGTGAATTCTTAAAATTCTGTGAAAACGCAAGCAGTCTAGAAATCAATCTGTTTCTGAAACAGTTTGGATATACAGTTATACGAAAGAAAGTTCTTTTGTAGAAATTATTAACTAAATACAGATTCGCAGTCCATCTCAAAGCCTTACTTACTACTTCATGCTGGAAATATAAAATGTGCAGATAATGACTATGTTGTAATACACATTCTTAGGAGAGAGAGAGAGTTGGGAATGTTTCCTTTGTTCTGAAGAAAGAACAGTTTTTAAATGTAGTTTACCCTGTGCTTCTGGAATTGGCATAGATTGTTTAATACATTTATATATTTTCATACTTAATGATCTTTATGGAAGATTTTCTGCTTACAGCCTTGGTTAAACATGTGTCTCCTAACAGAATTAAAATGCATAAGACAGAATATTCCTGGCATTGACATTTCGAAGTAGCATATTTTTTTGTATTTGCTTATGGGAGTAAACAAAATAAAACACAAACAATTTTTCCTAATTGATTCAGATGTTTCAAAGGAAACTGCTTCATCCTGCAATATTCAGGAGAGGATGAGATCAAGATAAACTTTACTCCGTAAAGGAATAGAGTGCAGTGACCATCTGTCCTATTCACCAAAGCTGAGAGACACATTCCAGAGTTTATGTTATC
Organism: Neophocaena asiaeorientalis asiaeorientalis; assembly: GCF_003031525.2. Taxonomy (NCBI): domain Eukaryota; kingdom Metazoa; phylum Chordata; class Mammalia; order Artiodactyla; family Phocoenidae; genus Neophocaena; species Neophocaena asiaeorientalis. The sequence goes on from NW_020172476.1 coordinate 1,814,916, forward strand.
CCAGAGAGACCAGAGATTTAGGGAATGGGAGTTTCCTAGGATGCAGACTGAGGTGTATGTCCTATGATGACAGTAAAGGAGACAAAGGAAAAAGGATGCTCCAATTGATCAGGTCTAATTAGGTGCCCAATCCAAACCACTCACTTGACAGATGGATGAGGCATGAAAACAAGGGTTGGGGAAGTGACTGCTGTGCAACTGGAGTTAAAACTCAGGTTTTCCATTTTTCAACTTATCCATCAAATTTATCCATTTGTTTAAACGTTACAAGATGTAAAGCCTTACAATGCAATAAAACATTATATTCATATTATTTGTTTAGAACAACACATTTTTATCTAAATGCAGGTTGCAGTATCACACTGAAGGGAAGACGGACTACCTAAGATATCACTATGCGTAAAACCAAAATTTGGATTTTATTTTAGGAATATACAGAGTTAACTATTCTGGGACCTTGAAGAGGCCAGCTTATGAGGACATATGAATCTAGTAGAAACGGAAAAATTCTAAAGTTACATTGTCCAGTATGTTAGCTATTAGCCAGATGTGGCTATTTAAATTTAAATACAATTAAATCAAAATTTTAGTTCCTCAGTAACATTCTTTCGGCACATTTCAACTGCTCAGTAGTCACTGTGGCTAGGAGATAGTATATTAGATAGCGCAAAACTGCACAACATTTTCATCATTACAGAAAGTTCTGTTGGACAGAACTGTTCTAAAGCATGTGGTATTGAAGAAAGGGTCATACACTAGGGGTAGTCTTGAAAAACAGGTGCAATAAAAAGGTCAATTGTTTTTTAGAAATAGTATGCTTTTGTCTTAACCCACTTACGTAATTCTGCTCTATTTCTTAGCAACAATGATAGGAGTAGGTTGAGAATGGACATAGATTCTGTGTACAGGGATGTGCTTTAATGGATCAAACCCATAGCCCTACTAGTGTCAAGCTTTAACCAACAAAAGTCATTGTTCTGGGACAGGGATAATGTAATCAAAGAAACCAAAGAGACTGGATCAATTTCATTGAAAAAGTTCAAGCTGCATGGATGAAAACTGTTAAGTCTTAAAGTCTTCCTGCAGTGACATAGAACATACCAACCACTGGAAACACATATAGTAGGAAATCCTTTATTAATGCCTGGTCTATCAATAAGGTGGGGATTCAGAGTGCAGTGCAGTAAGCAAATATGGGTACTGACAAGATGAGTGGCCAAAGGGAACCCGGAAAACTGTCCCCATATAAGCGATTTAAGCCACCCTTGTGGGGCACGGCTCACCCTGAGTCTGCCCATGTGTTCTTCCACAGGTACTTTGCTTCTCATAAATGCTTTATCTGCCTCACAATCTCTGTCTCTTTGCTAAATTCTTTCTTCAAAGAAGACAAGGACCGAGGTCCTGCTTCAAGCCTCCACACCCCACCAAGATCACCCATAGCTCCTGGCTCTGGATTGTTTTCCAAACTGCCCCATGAAGCCCTTTCCTCAGACCCTCCTCTCTCACGGTTAGGTATCTGACCCAAGAGTCCTCTCTCAGAATTAAAGTAAAATCAAGGAAGAGTTGATCTTTCTCTGAGGCTGAAACTATAGGTTCAGAGACTTTTGACAGCAATACTTCTCTTCAAGTGGATTAGACCTAAGGAGGAAATTAGTCTGGCAAATAGGAGGGAAGCATAAAGCAAACACACAGATGTAAGCAGAGACTAAAGATAGAAACATGTCCTGCAGCTATTCATGAAATCCCTTGTTAAAATCGACCATAAATTTCAGGTAATTTTTTTTTAAGACATATGGTATCACTATGATATGTTTTCTGTCTTTCCTTAGCTTATCTGAATTTTGTTCATGGTGATTGTAACCAAAAGACTTTTTACGAATACAGCCTCATGTTTCAACAACTATTGCATGCAATCCTTCTCCTATTAAAAATGGAATCTATGGGGCTGGGGTGGGGGTAGGAGGCACAAACTACTGGATGTAAGGAAGGTTTAAGGATGTATTGTACAACATGGGCATTTTAACCAATATTTTGTAATAACTGTAAATGGAAAGTAACCTTTAAAAATTTTATAAAAAATTAAAAAAAAATGGAAACTATACTAGACTTAGGTCACATAGAAATGCAGAGTCATTCAACTTAAAAAAATAATTATAATAATGAGAAAAAAAAAACAGTAAAAACAACACATGTGACAGGTACTAATTTATACCATAATAGGTACTTATGCAACCTCAGGTCACCTATCTGAAGATGCACCAGCTTCTTTCCAGGTGATACACAGTCATGCAAGATTCTCACTAAATATCTGGCCAGGTGAATAGTTTCATGTTCTAGAAAATCATGATATGAATTGCTCTCAAATGAAGCCACGTGTTATACTATTCAGACCAGAGGTCAGCAAACTGTATGACCTATGGGCCAAGTCTGGGCTGCTACCAGTTTTTGTGAGTAAAATTTTACTGGAAACAGAATGCTTCAGCAGTACAATGGCAAAGTTGAGCCCTTACAACAGTGACTGTATGTCCTGCAATTCCTCAATATTTACTATCTGTCCCTTTACGGGAACAGCTTGCTGGTCCCTGATTTAGACCAACTTCATGCAGCTAAGGCAAGATTAAAAAAACACATGGCTTACCTTTTCCTATTTTGTGCCAAAGACAGACATCCCTAATGGATGATGATTCTCTTTCCAAGTAGGCAAATACATAAATACATAGCTACAAATTCTTAGCTAGTATGCTAGGAAGACACTGATAATTAATGAGCATGGCAAATGAGATATCTTTGTTCTCTCTAAACTAATATATTTAATAGATTAAAATTGTCAGATTCTTGGTTTTTCAGCAAGTTTTACATAATCTCTGCACTCAGCAAATACACCCTTTCATGTGCAAAAGATACACTATACAGTATTATACAGAAGGACAGGTGATAAGTAGCTGTTTAAACCATTGTCTGGTTCACGTAACTTTTTTAACCTAAAAAAAATGATTTAACAAAACTAAAAGCCATTCCTAAAGTCCCAGTACCGGGTTACTTCTGAGGAAAGCACACACCTTAGTTCTAACCCAAAGAAACAAAACTGGAAGTAGGATACAAGAGACACAAAATTAGGGCTTCCCTGGTGGCGCAGTGGTTGAGAGTCCGCCCGTTGATGCAGGGGACATGGGTTCGTGCCCCGGTCGGGAAGATGCCACGTGCCGCGGAGCAGCTGGGCCTGTGAGCCATAGCCGCTGAGCCTGCGCGTCCGGAGCCTGCGTGTTTGGAGCCTGTGCTCCGCAACGGGAGAGGCCACAGCAGTGAGAGGCCAGCGTACCGCAAAAAAAAAAAAAAAAGTAGAAACACAAAATTAAAGAAATTTCACCTTTGGGTGAAGGTAAATTTTTTTCATATATTAAATATAAAGTGCAAACAAAAGATTAAACTGCAATATAATAGAAAGGAAAATTAAGGGAGCAATTGTGATGCTGTGATTTATAACAAGAAATTTATATTTGGTCTTGGTCCCTTTTTCTGGCACAAAGCCCTTAAAACACTAGAAATTTCTCAAGTGGAAAAAGAAAAAAAAGTGTCATTTGTTATGTTAATGAGGTGACCTTTGGAAAGCCTCAAGTTAACTTAAGAATGCGGGTTGGTTGCCTTGGGAACCAACTGTGTGATTAAAGGTTTGGAAATTTTAGTTCCACCCTGGACCTCCTGGGTGGGGAGGGGAGCTAGAGACTGAGTCCAATTACCAATGGCCAATAATTTCATCAGTCATGCCTTTGTAATAAAGCCTCCTTAAAGGCCAAAAGTACAAGGTTTAGAGATCTTCCATTTGGTGAACATAGGGTGACTGAGGGAGAGTGGCACTCAGAGGGGGCATGGAAGCTCTGTGCCCTTTCCCCATACCTTGCTCTATGTATCTCTTCCATCTGGCTCCTCCTGAGTTACATCCTTTTCTAATAAACTGGTAATCTAGTAAGAAAAATGCTTCCCTGAGTTCTGTAAACAGCTGGCTCTAGCAGATTAATGAAAGCCAAGGAGGGGGGCTTTGGACCCTCAGATCTATAGCCAATTGGCCAGAATCTCAGATGACAACCCAGACTTGCAATTGACCTCTGAAGTTGGGGTGGGGGGTTAGTCTTGTGGGACTGAGCCCTTAACCTGTGGGATGTGATGCTCTCTCCAAGCACATAGTATTAGAATTGAGGTGAATGGTAGCACACCCAGCTGGTGTCTGAGAATTGCTTGGTGGTGTGGAGAAACTGCCCCACCACACAAACACACATATTGTAATAAGGTGCCGAGTCTTACTAATTCATAGGGTTAATTTAAGATGTATGATTAGGGACATAATCACTTTACCACAGAAGTAAATGCTATCTACAGAGATCATAAGATAATTGCATTATGTTAAATATGGATTTGGAAAAACTAGTTTTTCAAATCTATTGGATGAAATATGGAGATTTATTCTATTAAATTATCTGTGTGAGACTGTAGCAGTAAGTAACAAATAAAAATATGAAAGCAAAGACTATAAATGAATCCTTGCCAATTTGGACAGATGCATATGGTCTGATCTTTATATAGAACAGACAGATCAATAAAAGAGCAGCCCAAAGTCTCTGGTTAAAAGCCCAGGATAATTCTACTTTAAAAGAAAAGAAAAAAAAAAAAAAAAAGTAGTAAGAAATGTGGTCTGTATCTTTTTTTTTCCCCTTTATTTTTTTTCTATAAATACTAATACAGTTGGCTTTCTTTTGCTGTAACAGAGGGAGAGGAATACAGAAAAGATATTTCCTTTTAACAACCCAAAAAGGTCAGCAAAGTATAAAATGTCAAATCTACAAAGTTGGATAAATGTGGTTAAAGCATTAAATGTTAATGATGTTCTTGGTTGCAAAGTTTCACAAAAATCATGTATATTTTCAATTATGCCCTAAGACTACACGATCCCACTTGCCATCATAAAATGAACTGACCAGACATGCGGTCTGGGTCATCTTTCACATTTACAGTAAAGACCAAGAGGAAGATAATTTGACTCTGTCCCTGTTCAGTTTGTATCTAAGTGACAAGGTAAGTCAATAGTGCCAGGTACCTTCATGATGAAGGGCTTTGGGCCAAGCCAACAGAGTTTTGTTGATCCTAGTCAGAGTCCCAGAGTTTCGGAACCCTAGTTCTGTGAGTCCCAGCTTCTCTAATGGTAAAATAGTATGATGATATCTAACGTGTAGTAGGATTGTTGTAATCATCAGGATAATAATTATTATTATTTCCAACAGAGTATTTAGCACAACGATAGTCTTACAAAGTGCTCTACAATATGACCTCTGCTTCCCTCTAAAGCTTTATAGCCCATCAACATCTTCTCCACTCTCCATCCTGTAGCTCTTTCTCCATCCAGACCATCTTTCATATTCTTCAGTAACCATGTGTTTTCTCAACCCTGATTCTTTGCCATTCCTTTTGCTCAGACCTTCCCTTCTTCTAACCTCACACCTACTTTACCCATCATTATCTGGCCAAATTCTACTGTTCAACTTTCCTGTGCATATTCCCTTACAGAACATGTGCAATTCAACTGCTACACGATGCCAGAGTGCCCTCCTTTTCCTCCTTAAGCATGTAAATGGCACTTTAATCACTTGTTTAGCTTTTTTTTTTTTTAGTTAGACTATAATGCAGCTGAAGCTAAAGACTGCATTTGCCTTGTTCACCAACACAACCTTGCTTTTGACATAGTATTAAGTAGATTATAGACATTTTAATCACTGTATTCTACGTATGTCTGCAATGTAGTAGAACAGATGGATGTAGCTTTGCAGTTACAAAGATGGGAGTTTGAATTCTTGACCTACTGCTCACTAGCCCTGAAACTTTGGCCAAGTGAGTCAAGGTAGACCCGGCCTCCTAGGTCTCAGTTCCTCACTTACGAACTTGCAATTACATTGCCTCGCTATAAAATGTGAATGAGAAACTTATGAACTGCTATCTTTTACAATGACTAGTATCACTATTACTGTCCAATGAGTTAAACAACAAGTTCAATTTTCTGATTAGTAGCACAGACCACTCGGAGGTTCAAATAAACAACTTTGGAAGAGAAAAGGCAGATTCGATTGCTAAGGTAACACATTTGGTGTCTAGTTCATTTAAGTCTACCAAAGTGGCTTCCTAGCATTATGTTAATGGACAGGATTTTTCTGGGACTGCAGTTTTATGCAGGGCCTTCCGTCAGAATGCATGTGATGCTAAGATGGAAATGATAACAGCTGAATTTAAACTGGAGGCTAATCCAAAGTGACCGGCATATCTAATTTGCAAATCAGACTTGAAAGCCAGTCTCTCAGAGGTCTGCACCTGTGACAAGTGCACCTGATGCACACCTCAGCTTGCCTTGTCCCATCCGAATGCTCATTAGGTTATGTGGCTCTGGCAATGCACCAGGGAAATGGTTCAGAAAAACCCACATGACTTCAGCCTTTTGCAGGATCCAGTGAGAGAAACTCATGCAAACTCATGAAATGCCCCTCCTTTTGGCTGTTTTTCAACCTCCAGAGAGAAGAGATTTAGGGAAGGCTCCAGAATTTGTGGCTAGGAAGCACTTGGGTATAGTCATCTGGTTTTAAGGAAACCTACGAGACTTGTCTTGAGAGCATTTGCATTGCAAGCATATAGCTTTTCCTTAAACTGTGTGTGCCCTGGGGTGTCTGGGGGATGTTTATGAGGATAAGGGAGGTCAGTGGAGTGGAGTGGAAAAAGTCCCACTAAGCTACTCCTGAGTTAGAACAATCACTATAGAAAAGGAAGAGGGAAGCTGTTTTTTTTGTTTGTTTGTTTTTTCCGGTACGCGGGCCTCTCACTGCTGTGGCCTCTCCCGTTGCGGAGTACAGGCTCCGGACGCGCAGGCTCAGCGGCCATGGCTCACGGGCCCAGCCACTCCGCGGCACGTGGGATCTTCCCAGACCCGGCACGAACCCGCGTCCCCTGCATTGGCAGGCGGACTCTCAACCACTGTGCCACCAGGGAAGCCCTGGGAAGCTGTCTTTAATCACGGTGATCACTGGGCTCAGGCTTCAACCGTTAGAGATTGAAATTTAAAATTTCACTTTGACCACGCTGTGGGAGAGGCAATTCAGAACATCAGAACGTCACCTTCAGAGGGAGCCTTTGGAGGGCTCTCTTTATGGCAGAAACTCCTGCTACACCCACATTGTTAACACACCACTTTAAGATGAGTCAGCACGGAAACTCAGATGGGGATTTTCATTATCAACTTCAGAAGAATTAGCTCTGCAGCCTTGAATGCAAATCAACACCACTCTAGAGGGGAGTTTCTTCCTGTTTTCTAACCCCTGAGAACCACCCACAACCACCAAGTTTCAAGGAGAACAGGACCGTCTACTTCCCATGCCTACAGTCAGCACTTGCAATATCAAGTGTCTGATCATCTCGGGGGATCACTTCTGTGCTTCATAATACATCATCAAAGCTGCAATTAAAAAGGCTAGGAATGATTTCTTGTATATCTTCTTAAAGATAAAAATTGAAACTATGTTTCATAATATTAATAATGATTTTTGAGAGATCCTGTTTTCCTGGGCCATCTTGCCCCCTTCTCCCTGTACAGGATTATGTTAAGTCATCTAGAAGAAAATAACTTTCTGTTATTCTCTAAGAAAGTATTTTGGTCTCAGAGACATGACATTTGTTTTGTCCCTTATACTACTTTAGCTTACTTAAGGTCACTAAAAACGACTCTGGAGAGCTTAAGATCGCCTTCAAATACATGATCTCATTCAGGCTTGAAAACAAATCTGTGGGGGGCTGGATTATCCTCATTTGGGAGTTAAGGAAACTGAGATGAAAAAAAGTTGAAAAAAATTATCTCTGAGCACATGGAACTAACTGAAGCAAGCACAACCCAAAGTTTTCCAGGAAATAAAAAGGTAAGACAAATGTATTACAGATGCAAAAATTGGTCATTGACATCTCTGTCACTTTCAACAACAATAATGGCATCTACTACTATTATTACTGAAGGCTTATCATGTACCAGGCACTGTATGATGAACAACAAGACAAGGCCCCATCCTCAGGGAGCTCCCATTCTCAAATGGGCATAAGGCCAAATAAAAAGAAAACAATAAGGCATCTAGAGAAGGTCAAAGTTATATAAAAATATAATTAATAGTCCTTTCATCTGCAGAGTATTCTATAGCTGAAAATAATTTCAAATCTAATCTATTATTTGGTTCTCCTACAACTTGACAACCAACAGCCTTCACTGGAGATAGCCAGCATTTTGAGGGTGCTGTGCAGTAAGTGGATTGGTGGTACGTGGGTGTTGTGGTGTAAAGGATAGTATGTCTCTGGCATATGTGTCATTGGCTGAAAGTTATAAAAGCACAGCAAATATTTTTTTTTCCCCTGTTTGTCTAAGAAGCTACAGTATATATTCTAGGACAAACAACTTAATTACATGGTTGGAAGAAAAGTTTGCAAGCTCCTTATTGGTCCACTTATAAAATTAAAGCAAATTAGTCCATTATGACAGAAATTCCTATTATTCTCATTGTTTTTGAGCATCTACTACAGCCTAGACATTTTCCTATATACTGTTTATTGTAATGGGAGTAATCTTGGACCCCTGCTATTAAAATGGCTCTTCTTATAGACTACCAATTCAATATTTTACTGTAAAAGCATACCTAAAACAGATCTGATAAATCATATACCTTTATTTGCCCCGAAATATATGCTGAAACTATACAAAATGCCAGCTACTTTATGAGCTTTGAGGACACAGTGGGGATCAAGAGAGGCCTATATACTGTGTCATGAAATTTATATTCTAGTTGTCTATATGGACAAGTAAAACAGCAAAACACATTTCCTGTGTGCTCTGTGAAATATGCATGTGTGTGTGTGTGTGTGTGTGTGTATACACATATATATATATATATATATATATATTTGGCTTAAATATCTTGTTTTGATGTCACTATCTCACTTTGATTCTCACTTTGAGAACCAGAATCACAACGTTTTTCATTAGGGTTTTTGGTCTATCTACTAGATACGAAAAACTAAAACTCGAATCCCTAAATTTAAAACAAAAATTAATCTTCAGTTCTGTTTTTATTCACTGTAAGTTAAACTTTCAACCTGTACAGCTAAAAAGAGAATTTAATGCTAAGTCCTTTTTAACTTTTTTTCATTCATTGAAGTCTCATTTGGAGTTATGCACTTCTAATACACGTATTTCATGCTTCATGTTTCTTATGGTAAGAATCCAAAACAGTACATTTCCCATCACTGAATAGAATACCTGTGAAAACCATATTTTAATAACCAGTTTTGCACCACTGACATAGAAGAGTAGCATGTGATATATATGAGTACTTTTTAGTGTACCATTTAAATTCCCTCCGGACGGACCAACACCAGCTATGGAACAGGCCAGCTGGCCATTAATAAAGATCAGGAAATAAAAGCATAGAGTAAATGTCCAATATGAAAGAAAGCCTCTTTCCAGGGGAATTAAAAGTATCTCCCAACAGCTCTGAACAAGTTGATCAAGATTTATGTATTGCACTGGCGTTTTCTCCTCACGCCCCTACACTTAAAAAACAAAATAAATCTCATAGCCTAGACTCAAGCTGCACAGGGTTTGTTCTATACAGAGTTTGACCACAGCTCCACTTAAACAAACATGTAAGGTTTTGATGCATTTTTCCAATAACACTCCTCATCCCACCATTCATTAGTTTAGGCAAGGAAACATTATTCTCTGCCTAGCTGGTCCAGATTCAGCCTCTGCGAGCTGCCCTGTCTAAATGGACCATGAACAATGAGAGCATACTTTTCCTACACTGGGAAGAATAAAGTTCACGGATTATTACCTCAGCTTCAATGTCACATCGTTCCTCCTGTACTTGGGAAAATGATGTCCTTACCAGTTCATTCTTTCCCCATCAGAAAAGCACCTACCCCAAATGCTACAATTGTGGAGAAAGTGCTAAAATTCAAAAATAAGAGGTCTGTGTATACTTTGCAAAGTGCTCTGACCCAGCTGCACATTAGAATCACTTGGGAAGCTTTTGGAAAGTATAAATGCACAAATCTCATCTCTAGAGATTCAGGTTCACTGGGTTTGCACTGGGGCCAGAGCACCTGTTTCCTCCAGCTACATGGCACGGCATCCAGTGCAGGGATTGGGGCATGGACTGCTAGGAGACAGGAGGGCAACACTGCTGTCTTTCTCTAAGGGAGTACTCAGTGAATAAAAGATGTGGAGGGTAAAAGGATGGTTCTGTTTCCTCTCCGAATGAATTCATGTATTAAATACGTAACATTGAGAAGTCATTTGAATCCTATTTCTACAAAAGGTAATCAGTTTAGAAGTCCTTTTACATTCAGCCCAATAACTAATACAAGATAGGCTTTTTTATTTTTAGTTGACAAAATACAACTAAATGATAAAGAAATCTACTCAAAAAATTTTCAGAACCTAGAAGAATATTTATATCAAAGAAATATTTTAAAGATTACAACTTTTATCAAAAAATGTTTCCACCCCTATCAGTCTAATTCTAAAGACACGATACGTCATTTCTTACTAGAGCTTAAAAATGAGGCCACTTTGATATCCAAAATTCATACTTCTGATCTGTTGGGAGCATTGAGTCAAGATTCAAAAATTTGTAAATAATGGAGCAAAATGCACAATGTGATCAGCTTTTCAGCAGAAATGAACACTGCAACTCTTATTTGGTGAATTAAATAAGGGGCCCTACACGCACTGACCTGTCCTCTAGGATAGAAATGTAGAGCTCGTCTTGGTCTCTTGAACAATCTGTTGTTATTCACTGGTGGTGAGTTTAAGCCAAACTTTTCTTTCCAAATGGATCTTCTCTGTCAATTTCATGACTATGTCTCTCTCAGTTGGGAGGTGTATACATCGTGGTTTCTATCTAATCATAGACGCTTAACTGCAAATCAACTCATAATAGTAGAACCTAGGAAGTAGCTTACTTCTAACTGAATCTCGTCATGTCAGAGGTCCATTTTTGGTTCTTGCTAGTAAGCAAAGCAAATTCTATGAATTTCCTGGCTTTTATTTTTTCAGTGAACTAGCCCACCTTTTTAATCTTGTATTTAAAAAAAAGTTTGTTTAATGGCCAGAGTTTCATATTTCATATGAGTCTTAGAGATTATACATAATTTTTCCCTTTTAACTTTAATATGAATGGGTTTGATTCTGTCCAAGGTTAATTCTTCCTCCCTCACCAGGATTTGAAATTAATCTCTCATGAACTTTCTGGTCCCTTCTAAGATGTCATTTGATGTTGTGACAGAAAGCCACATAACTTACGCACTTGTATTTTAAAATAATCTAACATAATTGATCCCTTAACCCATGGCTCAGCATTTCATCTGCTTTATCCAAGCACATTGATCTCTTGGAGAAATCATGTTCTCAGGTTTTCAGCAATGCTGTGGTGTCTCTGCCTTTGGTTTTGAGGCAGGGATGATGTTACTCATATAAAGTCTATGATAATCAGCGGTACTATTTGGTTATGTGGAGCTAGGGTTCTCACCCTGAACTCATTTTTCAACTCTGGAAGGAAAGAACTAGCAAATGAAGTTGTTGCTACCACATAACTAGTTGTGAGCATCCCATCTTTCAATACAGTGGGTACGGAGTCTTTTGATGGCAGCTGACTTGTTCTGATAGGCAGCAGCAGACTGAATTTCAAAGAGCAGCTGTTCATTCCACAAACATTAGTTGAGTATTAAGGTGCAACAAGTGAGTAGGTGTGTGGGGGAAACAGAAGGAGAATTTATCCTCAAAGAAGTCACAAGTAAGAGGAAAGAAAGAGTACTTACAAATAAGTACTAGGATTTGTTAAACACAAATTAAAGATAAGTTTAAGATAAAATTGTAGCACGCACACCCCCGACCCCTTCTTTCCCCCACAAAGAAATTAACTGTGTGTGAAAAGAAGGGAGAATGTTCAGGGAAGTCAGCAGTAGAATTTCTGCCTTATTTTGGATTGAAAGGAAAAACAGGAGTGTAAGATTAAAGAAAAATGGAAGGAAATTTAGAACAGGATATACACTATGTTAAAGACTCAGAAGCATGGAAAATCTTGGAACATTATGGTGGATTGTATTTTTCAGAGAGGCCCGCCCAAATACATCCTATCCCACATGCTCTTATGATGTGACACTGCCACTTCTCTTACTGAGAGTTGGGGTCAATGTCATCTCTCCTTGTATCCAGGCAAGGCTATTACTGGAGAAAGTGATGCTATGTGACTTCTGAGGCTAGGTTCTAAGAGGCAATCTGGCTTCTGTCCCGATCTCATAGAATGCTCAGTCTTGGAGCTAGCTGCCACACTTTGAGAAAGCCACACAGCCACTTGCAGCCCAGTTTAAGTCACAGCCAACTGCCAGCATCAATTGTTGGACCTGAGAGTGGGGAAGCCTTTGAGATGAGTCCAGCTCCAACCAACATCTGGATGTAAGAGCATGGCAATTCCTGTGTAATTACCACCTAGCTGGATCCCAGTCAAACCTGAGAACCATGAAAAAGAATAATACAAGTGCTGTTGTTTTAAGATACTAAATTCTGGATTGACTCATTAAATAGCAACAGCTAACTGAACAGATATTGTGGACCCTGGGAGGAATTTGTTTGTTTGTTTGTTTAATGCCACAGTTTCCTGTGGAAATCTGGCGACACCTATGGGTCCCTTCTCAGATTACTGTTTAAAAAAAGCAAACAATAAAACCAATACATAGCATTACAGAGCAAAAAGATATTGCTATATCATTATCAACGTTAAAATTTTTTGATATAAGAATATATGTGCATCTTTATTAATGAATTAAATTATATCTAGTGGTAATTTTAATTACCACTGATATGATATGAAAACTGATACTTTTTTATGAAAAAATAATGCAACTATGGTTTATTGCCTACATTCACAATTGACAGAAATGATAATTTCTCTTAGATACTAGTGCAAATACTAATCTGTATAAAATAGATAAGTAATAAGAACCTGCTGTATAAAAAAAATAAATAAAATTCAAAAAAATATGCTAATACAAATAAAGTATTGATATATACGTGTGTGTGTGTGTGTGTGTGTGTGTGTGTGTAGGAAAACAGTAAGAAGTAAGATAATGGGTGGTCCTTGCACAAGGGCCAGAAAATAAGCAACATTCTTGCATTCTGAAAGCCTGAGTTCATGAACTTACTCCAATTACATGGGCTTCAAAAAATCATACCTTTCTTCTGAGACTCAGTCCTCCTATCTGTAAGTACTGCAACCTCTTGATACAAAGAATCTTATCCAGTAAAGATTACATCACATGGTTTGGTAGAAGTAAAAATAAAATACTATCTCAGTGCTTTATAATATTTACAGAGATCTTATAAATGTAAGGAAGTACTGTCCCTTCTCTGATTTTATAATCTTATAACATTCACTCCAACAGAATACACTTCTTGTTGATTACTGTATACCTTACACAACTAAAATCTTGGACATGTGTCTCATTCATTTCTGAGGCCACTGGCAACACAAATACCTTTCCTTTGCAAGTTATTTAAGGGCAACATATATTGGGTTGCGGTGCTTTGAGTCAGAGCAATAAAAACCAATCAGAACTGGCACTTGTCCTTCCTTCCCAAGAAAAAAGGCATGGGTGGGGTTGTCATTTACTGTCCCTATGATTTACGCTATTGAAGCCATTTTCAGCCTGAACCGTTTATGCTCATTTTGTGTGACCTTCTATGTAATTACTTTCACATTTGAGGTTTATTTATTTTATATGTTTAATGGCAGCTGGAGTCTTTTTACTGGGCAAAAACCTTTGGAACAAAAAGATCTGAAAATAAATTTCTTTTGCATTTTAGATGAATAGTTTGAGCACCTTTGTGGGCTTTTGCCAGGGCTCTCTGTTAATATGAAGAAGGACATCTTAGAACAAAATGTCACTATCCAAATATCCATATTTTAATAAACCTGCCACTTGGTACCAAAACTTAAATATTATTGGAGATGAGAAAGACATATACTCATATTTTTAAGACATTATGATTCTACTTCTAGTCTTATGTCCTCCATCTTTGCTCTATACTGGGGGTCAGAAAATGTTTTCTGTAAAAAGCCAGACAGTAAATATTTTCAGCTTTGCAGATCATATGATCTCTATCACAGCCATTCAGCTTTGTCGTTGAGAATGAGTAAACATCAGGAATGACTGTGTTTCATTAAAACTTTATTTACACAAACAGGCCACAAGTTGGATTCGACTAGACCAGGCCTTGGTTTGCTGCTGTACACAATTCCAAGAATGATAGTTGTAAAAATGAAGACTTACTTAGGTTATTTTCCAGCCAAAACCCTTTAGTAGCTCCCTATGGGCATAGTGACCAAATACAAAATTGCCTAAACTGTGACACTCTTGAATATGAGAAAGGGGTGCTAGTGATAATTGTACTAAGATGGTGAGTATCAATTACAACAGTTCCTGGCAAACTGGGACGTATGATCACACAACCTATGGCCTGTGGGATAAAATCCAACTACCCTAGGCTAGAATTCAAGGCCATTTTGACATTGCTCTGTCTTTCCAGGCTTGTACTCCCAAATGCATTCCTTCTTCCTGGCCACTTTTGTATCTCTTTTAATGCTATACTCTCAAAACTCCTTCTCCCTTTTCTCTGCCTAGTGATGTCCTACTTATCTAAGACTTTTCATTTGCCATCTTTCCTGTGAAGTGCATCCCAATGTCCCACACTCTGTCCTTATATAATTTACCACTTTCTGCTATTTCAATACTTAACGCAGTGTAATGTAATTACTTACTACCCACACTGACCTCTACTTTTTTCACCTCCTCATCTTTCTCCTTCTTCTCTAAATAGGATGAAATTGAGGTCAGAGTGGTGTTTACTGTCTTACATTTTTTCTCTGAATTCTTATCCTAGAATCTAATAGGTCTGCAATACTTAGTGAATATGCAGCTCTGAGAAAACACTGTTGATTGCATATTATAGAACTCCTCCAAAGCTTGCTTTAATGAAATGGAGTTTGTTATACTAGAGGTATTTCCTTATCCATGAGCCATACCTCTGAGGTATAGCAGTACGTCTGAAAGCCTTTGCAACTAAGGGGCTACATTCCCAGTGTCAATCTCATGGTGCGTGTCATGTTGGTCTCTTTTGGGGATCACTTTCATTTCCATATCTTCTCATTAGCTGTCTCTGTGTTGCCTTGCACATTGCTACTGATAATCAGACTTACTCTTTTTTAATTTTGTCACTTCCCAGTTCAACTACCTAGAAGAGCTTAATAAAAGTCTCTGAGATGCAACTCCAAATTCTCAAAAGAGAAATGCAACTTCCTAGTCTCGAGTCAATGCATGCCATCGTCTAATCAACTGTGACCAGGGAGGGGCATCGTTTTATAAAATGAACACGATTTTAGTGGATCACTCCTATAGATGACTACTACCTACTGTAGGATTATATTGAGAAAAATATGGAAATAAATTGGACTGACATCCTAAAAGATTTCTATATTCATGTACCTATAAATTTTTATGATCAGTTAGAAGAAAAATTAATATAAACACTTGGATGTAGAAGGATTCTAAACTCATTCAAATCCAAAACCAACTCATGAACTCAAATGAGAAGTCTTATCTTCTGAGTTAGAAGTGTACAAATGTATATCAACATACAACAACAACATATATATAAATTACATGTATATTACAATTTTACATACATAATATAGTTACATACATAAGTAGTTAGAGCTTTGACAATCATTTCTTTTCTATATTTTTTCTTTCTTTCTTTTTTCAAGTGCTTTTAAGAAAATGCCCCTTTCCTGGTAGGAAATTATGCAAAAATGTGTTATAGATGTGGAATCATTAATTCATGTTAGCTACTAGAGAATCACTATAGAAAGTGACTTTTTGTTATGGTATTCAAAATATTGGACTTGAAAATCATATAAGGTTGTTTCTGAAATAATAAGACTGATATTCATAGGTTGGCCATAAACTTGCTCTATGAAATAAATGTTCTAAAATGATGCAGTGCAGAGTATGTTGGAAACAGTTATTATTATACAGATAGTTCTATGCCTTTGGACATGTTGAGTTCTGAAAGGCACCTTGTAATTCTGTTCCTAGGTAAAATTTGAGTTTGATACTATATATGCGGAAAATGTATATAATACTATGAAATATTTAGTTTTGTGGGAAAAAATTTTAGCTATTGATTGAATGATTTCTGAATATGTTTTGATTAAAAAACTCTTTAAAATATATCCCAAAGTGTACGTACTTTGGCTTAATTTTATGTCATATATAAATTTATTACTAGACACCACGCTTAACACACAAATGCACTGCTGAGCAGTGACTAATACAATTGCTAAGTTTAAAATTACTCTTCAGTACTTACTTAGCTAAAATACGGACACTGACATTTTTCAAGACTGCTAGTCTTCTTAGAGGAAGTAAACCTAGGCTTGACAAGAAACAAGAAGTACAAGATCTAAATCACAAGATGTGGGTAGCTGATGCAGGCATTGTTAAACAACCACCAGGCTATGCCAAGTATGGTAGGCAGCAGTCCTATTGCTATTATCCAAAGCCATGATTAGCATTAGAGGTCAAGGATCCTGAGGCTTATATTTGGGACATGTATAAAAGATGATTTATCTATCTGCATCCTCTGATGTATGGGCTCTGTAATGACTTTAGGGCTACATTAAAATGGAATTGTAAGCAGTCCCATGATTAAATAGGCAGTATCATCAAAAAATGCTCCAGAATTCATATTATCTGGTATCTAACTGAAGAGAAAGATACCCAAAATGCTGAAAGGTAGCTTCTTGAAGTGCATACAGTCTCCCAAGGCTGAGTAATCCAAAAGGTTGAGTCTAACTTGTCCAGAGTACATATCATTCAAAACCACATTCACTCAACAAATATGTTTTGGCATCTACCATGTACTAGGTACCATGTTAAGTGATTATTTAGCAAAGCCCTTATTGATTTCCCATCAACCTGAAATTCCCTGAGGGTATTACCATGCTCAGAATCACCCTGTATTTTGGATGGCTGCACAATGGGAAATGCACAGGGCTTTGGCTGGGAGGAAGTAGACAGACCTCACACATGCCCATTACTGAAGAATTGATGGTGTCTGGATATAAACTGTGCTAGCCAAGAATGTGGGCAGCAGATGGAAGCTGTTGTGAATGGCACATTTCTCCTACAAACTTGAAGACTGCCTCAAGAGGCATAGTAATAAATCAACAATAAATAGGATACTTACACTTATTTATCTGAATTACATCAATTATTTAGTCACTAAATACATACTGACTTACTTCACTTGGAGTCCAAACTGCTGCCAGAGATTTCAGGGGTGAAATTCATGTTCTCAGTATCTCTTAGCCCTAGAATAATCCCGTGGAGGTGAAACCAAGAAGGATCCTGTGGGGCTCTTGGGTACAAATCCTTTCTGTGTCTCCTGTTTCTCACTCGTGGGAAATAGGCTTTATTCAGCCTCCTTAACCTTCCCTGAATTCCAAAGGGCAGATTCAAACAGTTACTAATCGGGGAAGGCAGGGGATGCAGAGACAAGGGAGGAGGAGTCAAGAAACAATAACGCAGCCTTGGGGCAGGGTCCTGGTTCCTCCTCAAGGGATATACATAGTAATATCTTTGAGCTCTTCTGCAGAACTAAGGCCCCCGCCCAGGTGGAGGATGATAACTTCAGGCTGAGCACAAGATTCCTGGAGCACCACCCTGTTACCTCATCACCAACCAATCAGAAAAAATCCACACACCCTGCAGCCCTCACCCCAAATTTTGCCTATAAAAACTTCTCCCCCCACACCATTGGGGAGTTTGGGTTTCTTGAGCATGAGCCATCCGTTCTCCTTGCTTGGCCCTGCAATAAACCTTTCTCTGCTCCAAATTCCAACATTTTGGTTTATTTGGCTTCACTGTGTGTCAGGCACAGAAACTTTGGTAACAGAGGTAGCTTTCGCTACACTTGCAAACCTCACACCTATAATTTTTAATACACTCATTAGCATGTCCAATGTCCTTTTTCGTCCCAGAAGAGCAGAAAACAGTGAAGTTTCTTTTAAAAATCAAGGAGCAAAGATATAGTCTTTCCTTGGACACAACTTGCTTATTAAATAATACAAAGAGTCCCAACATCTGTCTACTTTCCTCCACTCCCATCTGTGATGCCAACAACTAAATCCAATTGTTTACTGCCCATACTTAGCTTTACCAACTCACATCTGACTAGACTGCAGATTGGAGGAGTGATTGCATCGAACATTTGACATGGTAAATACATAAGTAGCCAGAGTCCATTTGAATGTCCATGTCTCAATTCTAAAGAAATGTTTAAATAGAGCTATGAAAAGTAACTGCTGAAAAGGTTCACTTTTAGGAATGACATTAGCTTTTATTTTCCCTTTAGTGTCTATGCAGTGGGGGTAAAATGCTAGATACAATGCCAGTGTAGAAACTGAAAAGCAAATGTTTGAGAATATAAAAACAATTCACCAATAACCCCTACATCTTTATGTTAAGGTGATAGGTATGACCATGTCTTTTGAAAAGAGATAGTTTTTGTTTAAAAACTATGTGCTATGTGACAAGTGTTTGGGATTGTTACTTCTGATGCTTGCAAATCCATAAAGATGAATGTTAATTTACATAAAGGAGATGGAATGGATCAAATATGGAAACCAGTTTAATTTCATGTCTCATAATTTATTATACATTAATTTTCAAACATATCAAAATAACACCTACAGAGTCCATATAGACTCTCAAGAGAGCATAATTTTGAAATATATTTCAGCTTCTAGATCTTCTGTACATCTGTTCTGTGGGTTCACAGAAGGCAGATTCTGGACTAACTGTGAATCTTAAAATGTTAATTTGATTTGATAGTAATGAATATATTAGAAATATGGTTTATTCTTCAACACAGTATTTTCATTCATTTACCTATAACAACATATTTTCAAGTATTAAAATTTTATATCTAAATGACAGTATTCAACCTATTGCATGTGGTGTCCAAAGATTACTCATGAAAATATATTTTTCAACACTTGCATCTAATGTAAGTTTAAAGCAGAATGTTGAACCAGTTTTAACCAACTTGGAAGCAGTTCTTTGCTGAAAAACAGTTCTCACTTATTTGGAAATGTTGTTCTCTCAAGGAAACTAAATAGCACATCCATGACATCAGCTTTCTCATAAAAAGAATTGGAAAGAGCTCTTTTATTTCAGGGTGATTAAAAAAACATATGCTAATGTCCTCATTAAAATATGGAAATTTCTCCTGATTAACCAAACCTCAAACTTTTAGGCCATGCTATGTTGAATGTTTATAATGAAGTATCTTCTCCAGATACTTGAAGGCTCTTGTGTGTACATTTATGATGTCCAAGGTAAATGCTTATGAAGTAGCAATGGCCCTATAAGGCAAGTGCAATTTTCACACTAAAATGCTTATCTGCCTTTATATTTTTCTCCTTCAGGAATTTTGGACTAAATTAACATGTTAAATATCTTTATTTAAAGCAATGAGCCATTATTAATAAAATGATGAAATATTCTTCTATATAAAGAGTTCTGACTTCCTGGAGGGCAATTTGGCAATACTGATCAAAAGTTGTAAAATTTAGTGTATCACATAATGCAGCTAGTATACTTGTAGGAACTTATGTTGATAAGCTAATTTAGAATGTACACAAAGAGTTCATTAAAAGCATGTTCACTGCAGCATTAAACCTAAATGCTCAAGAAAAGAGTAAAATACATTACGGAACACCTTTATACATACCACACAGACAAAAAATAAAGCTCAGTTTTGTGAAAGCACATTTCTTGTCAAGGAAAGATGCTCATGATATATTATTTAATGTGAATAAAAAGTTGCAAAATAGTATTATGGTATGCTTCTATTTTATGGATAATAAATCTATTTGCATGTGTTCATCTGTGTGCAAGTATTTTTCTGCTAGTATATATACAAAAATAAACAATTGTTTCCTTTGTTGAGTGAGTTTATGTGACTTTCTGTGTTTTTTGTTTGCTATGCTTTTGTTTGTATATATATATATATATATATATTTAATACCATTAACAGTTATTCCGTATGAAAATAAACTCAGAAAGAAAAAAAGCTAGAGCATGTCATGATTTAAGAAAAATGAACACAAACAAAATACATTATTTTGAATCATATTTCTTGAAAAAGAAAACCTGTATACAATGCACATTGACTATTTGTAATTCAAGATAACATTAAATAAACATCTATTTATTGTTTTTTTGGCATGTTCTGAATTCAGGCATTCCTATACTAATACTCCAGAAGCATCACTGGGTCAGAAAATCTGTCTGTGATTGACATTCCCACTTTCTATTTAACTTTAAATAAGTTACTCAAGCTTTCTGGATGTCAACATATTTGTTTGCAAAAAGGGCATAATAATGGTGTCTATTTGTAGAGTTGCTGAATAGATTAAATGAGAAAATGAATATAGTGTTTACATAGTATCTGGCTTATAATCCGTGTATATTAAAAAGCCTAATAGAGCTTAGTACATGCTGTGTCCCATATTTCCTCAATTTATGACCAGTAGGAAGTTCACATATTTAGACTCATTCTAAAGACCACACACCTAACAATCCTTGCATTGTCAAATAGTTAATTATAGGTCTCCTAAGGATTTAGATTGTACGAGAGGCCTAATCAAAGAGCTGAAACTAACACATTTTAAATCAACTATACTCCAATATTGTTTTTAAAAAGAGCTTAATATAACATATAGAAATTTGTGTCATAATAAAATAAGAAAAAGAAAATACACACAATGCTGCATACACTGTGAGCAATTAATTTCTCCTAGTAACTTGGCTCAAAAATTTAGAATGCAGTTTCCACTGGTAAGGAGACCATCCACTTAATGGAGTAGGATAGCTTGGCATGAAGTGGAAATACAGAATGGAATGTCCAACACCTATGAAGCTCTTTAAGTATCAGGGATCGTAAGCTAGACTCTTCTCTTATTACAACATACTTAATCTTCAAAATTACCCTGAAAGTTAGGTGTCTTAGTCTCAATTTTTAAAATAAGCACAAGATTCAGAGAAATTTAGAAACTTGCCCAAGATCAAAAGCTATCAGGAGGAGAGAAGCCAGGATTTGAACCTAAGTCAATTCAAATCTACACCAAGCTCTCTTCTTAATGTCTCAAGCTGCCACACAATAAGGAACAAAGTGGGAACAAACTTAAGAGAAAATTTCAGTAGGATCCTGGAGGTTTTACTTTTATTATTTAAAGAGATAATTTTCTGAAGTTAATTAGATTAGTTGTTCACAGGGGCACAATTAGGGGTAAATAGTGCTCATGGTTCTACACAGTTTTTCAGCTGAGTCCAGAAAGTTTACCAACTTATGACCACGGAACAACGTTACAGTGTTAACAGACTATAATCTGTATGATGTCAAATTTGAAGGCGTTGGACTTCCCTCGTAGCGCAGTAGTTAGGAATCCACCTGCCAATGCAGGGGACGTGACTTCAAGCCCTGGTCCGGGGGCAACTAAGCCTGTGCGCCACAACTACTGAACCTGCACTCTAGAACCCGCGAGCCACAACTACTGAACCCATGTGTCTAGAGCCCACGCTCTGCAACAAAAAGAAGCCACTGCAATGAGAAGCCCGCACGCCACAATGAAGAGTAGCTCCCGCTCGCCACAACTAGAGAAAGGCTGCATGCAGCAACGAAGACCCAACGCAGCCAAAAATAAATTAATTAACTAATTAAAAAATTCTTTGAAGGTGTTGGCTTGATTTTGAAAGGACCACCAAAAAAAAGGTATTTTAGTTACATTTTTTAACACAGACACATACAAAAGTCATGTATCTTCTGCCTACTGGCTTGCATATCTAAGCATAAGAATCCAAGCTGCCCATTTCTTGATAATATCATCAAAACAGTCACAGTGACTTTTTCAGGGAATATACATGTGGCTTTGAGTTAACCCTAAGGTTACAAATCTGCACATTATCTGCCACATTAACAGCCATGAAATCATTTGCAAATTATATTTGGTTCAATTCATTAATTGAATTCACAGATGCTTGCCAAATCAATTTTTTCCTTACCAATTTCTTTTGGGCTAAAATGGTTAGATACTTTCTATTCGAAATTCATAATTTCACCTCCAGCTGTTTATAGTCTTTAAGTCCAAAGATGGAAAACGTTTCAACAAATATTTCCAAAACTCTTTGGTAATGCTGGGTCCTCCTCCGTTTCAGTAACTTGCTTTTAATCAAATTATAAATATTCCCCCAAATTAGTATCTTATTTTACCGATTAATTAATTAAAAGAAAACAGCTAGGAAAAGAGTTTCCGTGGTTTCTGAGGGGTCTGATATTGTAGGTATTCTAGGAGTCTCATTAGAACTGCGGGCAGTCTACACTTTGGATAAATCTATTACAAGTCCAGCACGATCAATTCACAGAGATAATAGTGACCATGTATTTGCATTTCATGAATGGAGAAAAGAAAAAATTTATACAATATTAACAAACAATTTGATTATGGGATTTTGTTAGAGACTTTCTAATGCCTGGCTCTGATACAGGCACTTCCCGCATCCCAGAATTTTAGGATTTCCCAACAATAAAATTACGTGCAAATTCCTTAAACTCTTTAACCTGATATTCAAGCCCTCCACCCAACCCAAAAAGAATATATGTTAACTTCATTTAGAATTTCTGCCAAGGGCTATCTCTTGAAACACTATCCCTTCTTTGAACCCGTGCATAGTTCAGCCACACTTCAAGACCCAGCACTCCTTTCATTTTTTTCCACATACCTCCATTGAGATAAGATGTGATCCTCTTCTGACCTTTGTAACTGTGGTATATAGTATACTCTGCCTTGCGTAATCATTATTTATGTTCTTATCTGAGTATCCATTAGAAAGTAAGCTCCATAAGAGGAGGTGTCCTCTCCATCTCGTTCATCATTGTCTCTCTACGTAATGTTAGTCTCTTTTGTAATGCAGAATCTTAATAACTATCTGTTGATTGACTAGATAATTGGTTTCTAATATTTTTGGTGCAGTATTTGCATCTTGCTTACCTTTGTATTCGCTGAAGCACTTAGCAGAGTTTGGGGTGGAAAAAGATTTTCAATGAAATACTGTGAAACTGAAAAGTTGGGAGTAAAAATTGCTAAAATTGTTTTAACAAAACAATAAAATTTAACTCTAGGAGTAACTGTACCTTAGAATCAATTGTGTTTGTCACCATTTCTAACAAAATTTGAGTTATGAAGACTGCTGTAATCTATATATTTTTAATCTTATGCAGTGGATCAAAAAACATCACCCTTCCTAAATTTTGTGAAGACTATGTAAAATATAACAAAACAATTACATTTAGTTGATAATCAGCAGAGATGTCACAATACTGCATGTTACACATCCTCATTCATATAGGAATGAACCTGAAAAAAGTGCCTGCAGCAGCCCCAGTGCTTCTGAATTCCAGGGAAACCATCTCCTGTGCCTGACAAAGTCAACACTTGATTCTCCAACTTTTAAAGATATTTAGAAATAGAAATATACAATACACAGCTTTCTGTTATTTTTTTCTGAACACAAACCACTAAAAACTATGCTCTTCATCTCTTTTAATCTTTCTCTCTGCTCTGTAAAAGTGAAATTCATCCGGCCATTGGCTACTCTTTGTAGCTTTCCCTGCTATAATTACATGTAGGTGACTTTATAACTTACAAAATTATTTTAAAATATTGTTTCCTGCTAATAATTAGGTCCAAATAGCCCCATAGGCTTTGAAATGGTCCTGACACCTGAACCCTGCTCTCCAATCCTAGAGGCTATGTGTGCAATTTCAGTCATATTTCCCCTTGGTGCTTTTGAACCAGCAAACTGCTCTCTTGGCTCATCTGACCTGACTAAAATGAGAAAAGGCATAAAATCTTCCAAGAAGGTGTGTACTAACAAGAGTTCGGAGTCAATTCCAGCCACCAAGGGGGTTTAGATAAGGCTTAGATACACAGTTCATCCTTTGGATTCTTTCATCCAACTCCAACCTTGGAACCTTTTGTGATTCCTTCATCTCTATTCACTTCACAGGATTACGTCAATCATTAATCATAATATAGGATTTTGCTTAGAAGTTTGATCAGCTTTAAAGTTGGCTGTAGCTCAGCACAGACCATACCCTTAGCTCTTTAGGGTGACAGGATAAAGGGATTCTTTGCCCTGCACACTCTAGGAATTAATTGAACCAACTATAAATACCCATTCTAAGCAGAAAGGAAACACTCATGGCATTACCTTGAAATATATCATTTCAAGATTTCCTTGAGTTCTTTATGAGGGAAAAAAATCACATCTTCTCACTGGTGAATCTTCATTTCAATTAGTATAAGTGCACCTCAAATCCCCTGGATTCTACATTAATATTTTAAGATCTTTTACACATTTCAGGTAACTTGAGACTATAATAATGGATAGAAAGTAGTCTGTACAAACAATTCAAAAATACCCATATTTTTTAAGATATATTTTTAAATGTACTAGAACTTAAAATCTGGGAACTATAAATAATGGCATTTCCCTCTTCCTTCATATATATAAAGAGAGCAAAATCATATGTATATTTGTGAATATATATATCCATATAGAACATGTATAAATACACAGACATAGTAAAATGAGAAAGGATTACATATAGTGAAAGAAGAGAAATGTGCTATTTTAAAATAACAAAGGTATCATCAGTAGCACACTTAAGGAGGTTTTATATATGTGTACGCTCCTACTCTTACAGTTTATAAGGCATCGTGCTAGGCATTGGCAGGGAGAAGTGTGTAAGAACATCATCACTGACTTCATTGAGACCACAGAGGTGAAACAGATGCATCTAATTCCAAAGAGAAAATTTTAACAGTGTAATAA
Organism: Neophocaena asiaeorientalis asiaeorientalis; assembly: GCF_003031525.2. Classification (NCBI taxonomy): domain Eukaryota; kingdom Metazoa; phylum Chordata; class Mammalia; order Artiodactyla; family Phocoenidae; genus Neophocaena; species Neophocaena asiaeorientalis. Next base: position 1,839,999 of record NW_020172476.1, read on the forward strand.
AGGAAAAGCAAACATATAAAATATTAAGAAAGTTATGAAGGAAGAGAAACCATGTTTAAGGACCTAAAAAGTAAAGAGAAAATTTTCAATATGAAAAATGTCTAACAGTCTGAACTATGTGTATTTATGATAAAAGGACAATTTGGAGAGACTATCTAGTATCCAGATTTTAAAATGAATTTAAAATTTTGTTCAATCAATGTTTCTCATCTACATAGGTTTTTCAAAATACTTGAAATGTATTAGATGCTGAGGAATAATGCTCAGTGTTCTGACAAGAGTGGTTTGAGTTCAGAAGGAAAAAAAAATAGAGCAAAACTATGTGTCATGTATATTTTTAGTTCTAAATATGTTTAAAAACAGAAGGACCAAGCTTAGACTTTAGCAAGCACAGGGAATGGTTTCCCTGGAATTCAGAAACCCTACACAAAACCAAGAAGAGTTAATTGAACCATGATTGGAAAAATGCAAGCTATGAAATGCAGGACAATGGCTCAGTCCATTAATTAATTCATCATAAGACATAAGTTCTAATGTAATCCAAATAATAGCAGGGATTCAATGATTAGACAGTAAATGTTCCAATCTTCCATCGCAGGGAGAAAATTTAAAATTCACAGGAAGTGCCAAGGAATTTTGCAAATCAAGAACTTACTTCTAGACTTCTATAAGGAATTACTTTTCCTATCCAAAAGGACTAAAAACCTTATCCCATGTTTAGAGATTACATAACAAAGCTTACCTTTCAGAGGGAACACTTCTAGAGATGTAAAGATAGCAGTATGCACATATTACTGCTGGTAGAGAGCCAGAGTACATGAATTACAATCTAAACTCTCTTAACTGACCTGCACTTAACATACTGATTCTCTACAAAACATACTTATTGATGTCTACAGCTGGTTGACCAATCATGGCCAACCATCAAGTCTATGGCATACTTTGCACTTCTGCTTCCAAAACTGACTTGTATGCTAAGCAACAATATTTGCTGGTATCCAAAACTTTTATGCAGTTTTGCCTTTATTATTATAATTAAAGAATTTGATTAAATATTACATAAGCCTATGAAATATCTTGGCAAAGTGAAAGAGTTGTTTCTATGAAATATAAATTGACTTCTTTGAAAATATTCAATAAAGGAGAATCAGTAAAAATTTTCTGCTGAATATTAGTTGTATTTGAGACATAAAGAGGGGAAAAATCATATGAATATAAAAGAAATCTAATTTCAGATTGTATATCAGATGGCTGTGAGTTCGTGCTTCACACAAAAAAAGAAAAAGTAAAAACCAAGTAGAAACTATGGACATATTTTGAGGTGTACAAATGATAGAAAACTTAGAATTCTTTGGTCTTAGATTGAAAAAGTGGCAAGATAATGCGGGTTCAAAGTTAACATAAAATGTTTAAGTTATGAATTTTATCAGTTTTAATAATTCTCTGCTTTATTTGATTTAAAAAATATTTGACCAACTACTGGTCCCAACTGCATCAATATTTTAAAAATCAATAACGAGGGCCCTCCAGACAAACAGTGGTCACGATATGCACAGGTCTGTGACGGCTGCATAAGAGCCATGTGGCAACAATAGAAGAAATGTCAGAACCAGCTCATCCTGCTTCCTTAAATATATGTATTAAGATTAAAAATCAAAATCTTTTAAAGAAGTTCCTAAAGATGGATAACAGAACACATGCTGTATTCTCTACAGCTTATTGTATTTAATCACATATAGTCAAATATCTAGAATGCTCATTACAGAATACTGATGTAGTCATTTCAAAAGTCAAAGCAACTCTTTTTCTTTTAGTTTGTAAAGAATCCATTCCAAGTGTTGTCATTTATAGATGCCTGGACTGGGATGCTGGACCATATTTCAAAGACTGCTAGATATACCCCCAAATTAGTTCTCTTTTTCTTTGGCTGAACATTTACACTTGTCAGCTTGTCTTGCACCAGGAATGGCCATATGACTAAGTTTTCTCCAACAGGATGTAAGTTGAAATGATGCCTAGGTTATGAAAACTTTCATGCCGTGATCCTCTGTGCCCTTCTTTATGACACCAGCTAAAAGCAGATGAAACCATATCCCTAGGAGTACTCAGCACAAATACCTATGGGACTGTTTTTTGAGAGGAAAATAAACTTCTGTCTTGTTGAGCCATGAAATTTTGGGTCTGTTCTTTAAAACAGCTAGTATGATTCTAATTCAGATCCTTTTTGATTATCCACAGACAAAATTGGGCTCTCCCCAACATAGATTTGTGTTCTTTATAAAACTGTGTCTTAACGAAGAGTATTTCTGAGTAGGAGAGCTATATGTAACAGAGGCACAGAAGATGGCATGGTGATTGCACACATAGCAGTTTTGTAGAAAGGCTCAAATGATTATTTGGGCAAGTCTTATTCTTAGGAGTAAAGACATGAATATAGGAAAAAGCTGGAAACAAAATTTAGGATCAGGTTAGTAGATTAAAGAATAATATATCTGCTTTTCACATCACTTGGTGCTGTGTAATTATTTGGTTTAAGTATGGTTTTCAGTTTTTTCCATTTCAAGATACTTTCTTCCCTTTGTGGATAAAAATTAAAATATATGTGTGTTGGGGGGAAATAGCTTGAGACTGTGTGAATATTCTGTATCTGGGCAGGTTTTGCTCCGTGTCTTTAGTGTTTATGTGTTATGATTATGTTATTAGTGTTACGATTCTTGCCTGAATTATTACTACTGTGGATGTTAAATATTGACTTCATAATTTTTACACTTTGTATCAGTTGTTATTCTTCTGTTAATAGCAGCTTTCCCTTCTTCATTCACCTAAAAATATTAGGATTCATATATATTCATGGCTTCTTTATTAAATTTATAATATATGTTTCCATTATTCATTTTGATGCATAAATTGCTCTAAATTTGGCCAGTTGGAACACCCTCAGGTTGGTTTCTGTGTTATTTTGAAATGTACTCTTTGGTTTTGAGCATCTTCTTACTCTGTGAATCAAGATGTTCCAGGCTCAACTTGTGCTTTCCCAAGTCACCTGTGGAATGAAACATTTCTCTGAAGACCAATGGTTCTTTCGAAGGGAAAGCAGTTTTTAGAAACAAAATCTTGATGCTTAGTGTGCTAATTACTACTGAGTATCATTGTTTTTAAGATGCATACTTAGACCAAGTTAAAAAAAAATAGGTGGATAGGTGACAGATATTTTAAATCATGGGTTCATGTTAATTCTGGGGTTTCTTCTCCACCTTTACCCCATTTCATATTTCTATTTCTCTTTCCCCAAAATGATAACACAAATATTTACCCATCCTACAATACATAAAAAATAATTTGGAATAGCTACTCCAGTACCAACATCAAGCTTACTAACTAAAATGCAATTGTTTTTATCCTTAGGTTATAATCCCGTTGAAAGTGTAAAACAGAATACTCTGTTCAAAATGCATTTAGATTTAGTCTTTTGCTTTACATCTGATTAAAAGTTAGATTCTGATTTTTATTTGTTTCAGTTTTAGTATTTTTCACTCCGTAATTAGTTACTTATGTTTGAATGAGTATAAAGTTATTCTAGAGTAAAAGGCAAAAGTATATAAAAAGATAGACAAGTCTCATCTTCTCTAACTCTAATACCTCATAACAACCTACCCCTTGTAGATAATCAACTTCACTAGTTCCTGGCTTATTCTTTCTAAATTTCTGTTTGTAAACATATGCAAATACAAATAAATATTCTTATTTGTTTACACAAAGATAATACATGAACATATATATAAACATAGCATACTATACAGGTATGTGTGTATATATACATTTTATATAAATATATAATTACATATGTATGTGTGCATGTGTGAAGTATGATACCTTTTATATATAATCTTTTGAACTTTGCTTTTCACTTAAAAAGATATACTGGAAATCATTATCAATCTTAATGAAGACTTAAACATATTTTGGGGCGAAGGGGAGAACCAGCTGAATAGGAATCCACTGTCTGTGCATTTAAGTTGTTGCAATGTTTTGAAACTTATATAAAACCTGCAATGAATAAACTCATGCATATGTTTTCTCACACTTTTGAGCTATATATTCAGGATAAATTCCTAGTAGGACAGCTGGGTCAAGTGATAACTACATACATACTGCAGTAATATTTTGCCAAACTCTTTCCAATATGGATGTTATCATTCTACATTCTCATTAGAATCATACGAGATGATTTATTTTCTCACAACCATATGAGCAGAGCATGTTGTCAAGCTCTCAAATTTTTGCCATTTGGAGAGGTGAGAGAGAGACAAGTATATTTTTAATTAGCATTTTTCTTATTATTAATGAAATTGACTATATTTTCATCTAAGAGCCTTTTGTATGTCTTTTATTGTGTCAAATGGCTATTTATGTCTTTTGCCCACTTTATGAGCTTTTGATCTTCCTCTTTATTTAAAAACTGTGATTTATATTAGGGATTTTAGCCCTTTATCTGTGATGTAATTTGCCAATATTTTCTCTATTTTCATAATTGGTCTTTTAACTTTGATTTGTTAGTATTTGTCATGAAATATTTCTTTATATTATGCAGTCAAATTTATCAATTTCAAGTATGTTGAATCTAGATTTTGAGTCAGTGTTAAAAAATATTCCTCTACAGTCAAATTACAAATGAATTCAATTTTTTTTGCTTCTAGTACTTTTGTCATGAATTAAAATAAACAAAAATCTAATGCATCACATCTGATGGATTTGGTGTAATTTCTTATGTATAAGAAGGGGTACAGACCCAAATTGATCTTTTTATTTAAAATTTCTCTTTAATGGTTTGAGATGCCACTTTAACTACATAAACATAAAAAAAATAAAATAAAAACAAACCCTATATATTTGGGTCTATTTCTAACTGTTTCTATTGTGTCTTCCTGCTCTATTCATGTGCTGTCATCACTCTTCCTCATTTTTTTTTCTGAGTTATGTGTACATATTTATTATCCTCTATGAGCTTTAGCATCAATTCATCTGGCATCAGTAAAATACTTGTTGATATTTTTATGGGTACCAGCTAATTTAACTAATTCACTTTACTATCAATTTTCTCACTTAGGGAGAGATTATACCTTTCTGATGTTAAAAAAATCCTATCCAGGAATGATAGATGTCTGTCCATTTGTTCAAATCTACTTGTTTTGGAGTGGTTTGTTTTATAGCAATAGCTAACTAATACAGAAGGCTATTGACTTTGTATATTAATTTTACATCTTATTATCTTATTGAATTATTGCACTGTTTAAATTATTTTTAACATTGATTCTCCAGGATTTTCTAAGTATACTATTATGTCATTTGCAAATAATCTTACTTCTCTTTCAGTTCCATGCTTTTATGTGTTACCTTAATTCCAATGGCTAATATCTCCTATATAGGGTCAAACAGTTGGAGAAGTAGTAGGCACCTCTGCCTAATTCCTGAGTTTAGTGGGGATGCATCTATAACTTTTCCAGTAGAGAAGTCTATGGCTTTAGGATTGAGGTATTCCTATTTCACTGAATTAAGAAAGTATCCATATTTTTTTTTTTTATTATTGAGTGTCTGTGGGAAATGGATGTTAAGTGTTTTGGAGAACTCAATATTTATAGAAATATTCAGGTGATTCTTTTCCTCAGATCTATTAATGTGATGAATCATATTAATATATTTTCAAATATTGAACATCTTGCATTCCTGAAATAAATCTTAGTGGGTCATTTGGTATAATTATCATAATATAGTATTGAATTCTGTTGCTACTATTTTATTTAGGATTTTTACATAAATATTTGTAAGGGAGGTTACTTGGCAGATTTTTTCCTATCTTTATAAGGCTTTACTATCAATGTTACAGTTGCTTCATACAAAGAGATTTTACAAATTTCGCAAACTGCCTAAATCTTTCTTTCTCATAACAAAAGTCTAATGACACCTGTATATACAGAAGCCACAAATAGTGATGTAAATGCACTAATGACAATGAAACACACCCTTGTCTAAGCCACGCTCTGGAACGTGTTTAATTGCGAATATGAACTATGCCAGAGAGTACACTTAAAATGTAATGGAATCCACAGAACGAAGTACAATCCCAAAGGCTAACAGTAAAATATCAGTCATGCGGCCCACATGTTGGTGAAAACAAACTGGTACTCCAGCTTTTTCCCCTCTTCAAGAGGCATGGACATTCAACTGGGATATTTCTAAACATCCATGAAGGCCGTACAAGAATGTTTTGACACACTGAAAGTAAAATTGTGCAATTACTTGATATGGCATTTTTCAAAAGCTTTTGTTAGACTTGTAGCACACCTCTTCCAGTGTTTTCCAACTTGAAAATTACTGCCTGATGGGTACTCTAAGTATATTCTCTAAGTGAATCCTAAATGTGAGAAGAGAAGAAGGAAAAGAGAGGTGTACTTATTGTCAGAATACAGAGATGGGCTGTGTGGAGGAGAGAATGGAGAGATCAGTGCAATTCTGATTTCCGCAAGGATCTGTAGGGATAACCCTACAATACCGCAAGATCCTATCAACCTGAATGATACAAGTAATTGATTTTCCTTTTTTGGAGGGGAGGAAGAGGGATTGGATTCAGTTGCTTATGTTATAGTGTTAAGTTTTAAAAATATAAAATTGACAGTATAATGATATAACACTCTCACTGGAATAGGGGTGATTACCTGGCAAATGGAATGATTTTATTGCCTTTTCAGAAGCTAATACATAGGCAATCTCTTTCTCTTTCTCTCTTTCTAAAACTCATATAGCATATGATCATACATGCATATATCATACATGCATATATTCTATTTATACTCTATATGTTCTCTATGTATGTGTCTGTGTTTAAATATTTGTGTGTGTGTGTTCTGTAGGTATATATTATTCACACACAAAGAAAAAAAGGATAAAGGGTAAAAACCGTTATTACTTGCTTTGAGGGTATTTATAATCTGTTAGGGGTAAGAGTCATTTTTAATATCTTATAATGATATGAGACAGAATAAAATATAGGTTAAATAGAGTTACAAACATTGTACTATGGAAATACTAGTGAAAGGAGTGATTACTTTTGATATATGGAGTGAGCAGAGAAACAAAGAAAACACAAACAGTTCAATTAAAATAGTTATCTCTGAGCTGAACCTGGAACAACAGGGTTTCAATATATAATGGTAACGATGGTGGTGGTGGCTTGCATATGTATGTGTACGTGTTGTTGAGGGGTGTGGTTGTGTTCCAGGCTGACAAACAGAGAGTTACACAAATACATCACTTACTTACATGCTGTCAACTTAGCTATCCTTTCAGCATCGAATAAAACCTTCTGTCAGACACTTCAAGGTCTTTGGCTGAAACTACAGCCACTGGTAGAGAGTGACATGTTGTGGAACTTTTTCTTCCAGCCAAAATGTCTAGTACCTGTGGTGCTGGGTTACTTTTCCTTCCACCTGGACATGTAGGAGCAGATCACTTTCAGAAGGAGTCTCTGCTAACCAGGCTGCAATGAGGAAAGTTATTAAGGGGATGGCCTCAGCATTTTTTCCTTTAAGAAACTCACCCAAAGCAAGGAACAAAATGCGGCAATCACTATTCAAGACAGTGTCAAAATCATTCAGACATCAAAACAGGATATTGTAGTTCATGTGTTCTTTAATACAAACAGCTACTATCTTCCCTTTAGCTTAATTAAGGGGTCGCATATCCTTACAATTAAAGATAATTGCAGAGTGTAAAAACTGCATTGTGATTATAGAAACACAGAATGAAGCTTGGTGACTACAAGACAAAGACCTCATCAACTGAACACCTTGGAAATGTGTAGCCTTTAAAATACAATTCCTCCTCTCTACAGCTTTTTCTTTTTATAGAGCCTCCTTCTTTCTTTATTCCCAACAGAAATACATTGTTCAAAGTCTTGACTGATTGGAAACTAAGCTGTGGTTCTTCCTTAAATTTTTTTAAGTTCATAAGTATCAATGGTGCTTCTTTAAATCATTTAGAAGTTGAGTTTGTTCTAAAATCAGGGTTCACTGCATTATTGTTTTGTGGTTCCTTTGGAAACCCTGTCAAAAATATCTTGCTAAATCTCATTTTGTTAAATAAAGTCAGTATCTTTCACTTAAAATTATTTACGTAGACAGAAGAAGCCAGCTTTAGATGCTATGAAATGTGAAGCACAGGTGTTTTTGCCTGATCAGACACACAGCTTCGATTTAGGGGCACTGCAATAGAAAAAGCAAGGTGATTTTTTTTTTTTTTTTTGCATACTGAATAGGCACTCTAGCTTGATAAACATCATGTTGGATTTTTCTCTCTGAGACTTTATATAAAGATTTGTAGAACTAACTTACTCGGATAAAAGAAGGAGAAGGAGGGTAAAAGAAATTGTAAAGAAGCCATTTTAATTTCTCTTTAAATTGACAGAGGCCGATTTCTATCATAAGTTTACATGAGCTTCTCTAAAGAAAAGGTACATGCGTTGCAATGCCACAAGCCACGAGCGTGTTCTCTTTCTTGAATGAAATATGAGTATTCAATAAAACAACAAATTGGCAAAGAGCTAAATCTTTAAACTGCTTCAGCTACATGTCATCGTTTCCTTACAAGACCTGATCAGCTTTATTTATCAAAGCAGCATCCAGCAGTGTCCCTCAAACTAAGCACATGAAGTCGACAAAGCGACAGGACTCAAAATGTGGTGAACGAATAACTGTAAATAAAAATCTCCAAGGAGAGTTCATTTGGAAAAAAAAAAAAATCAATTGGTAAATAAACAAACATCTGGGCAATCTTCTAAAAAATTGTCAATTCCCCAAAATGAATAAGGTCACCTTCGCGTCCTATCCAATGTGTCGTTGGTCAGTGGTAACACTTCAAACTATCAAAGTGAGTTCGTGGAAATGCATATAAATTAGACATTGATTTGGGCTTAATATATTCATTTTCTAAATAATATGCAAATTTGTGTAAACCTAGATTTTTTAAATAAGATTTAAAGGCTGTAAACTCCGCAATCTCACAGTTTACATGTTAATGTGGTAATTCAATTCAACAAACATTTATTGAACTCCTAGCAAAGTACTGTGCTGGGTATTATGGGAGCATCACGGTACCGTTTAGGGAACATACAACTAGGAGGTGAGATAGCAGGAACAGAGTGTCATTTTGCCCCTGATATTATACCTATATTAGCAGTTAATGCAAAATGAGATAACATATGGAACAACTAACACTTGTAAGGTGTCTTTTTCTTTATATGACACCGTCCTTTAATGTGGACTTTCCTGTAACATCGCCATTGAAACTTGGGTGGATAAGAGTTGGAAATAATATCTTGCTTTCTTTCTTACTTTAAATGAGAAAATTTTCTCTGGATAAGCTATACATTTATCCATTTTTGAATCAATTCTTCTTTATGTAAAATTCTATGTGTTTCATATTTTAGGTTGTGGTTTTAACAATTGAGTTGAACCACACCGCCGCCATCGTAGGTCGCATGCATGCTCCGGGCAAGGGCCTGTCCCAGTTGGTTCTGCTCTACCACTGCAGCACCCCCATCTGGCTGAAGCTGACGTCTGATGACGTAAAGGAGCAGATCTACAAACTGGCCAAGAAGGGCCTGACACCCTCGCTAATTGGTGTGATCCTGAGAGACTCACATGGTGTTGCACAAGTACGTTTTGTGACAGGCAATAAAATCTTGAGAATTCTTAAGTCCAAATGACTTGCTCCTGAACTTCCTGAGGAGCTCTATCATTTAATGAAGAAATCTGTTGCTGTTCGAAAGCATCTTGAGGGAAACAGAAAGGATAAAGATGCTAAATTCCATCTGATTCTGCTTTAGAGCCTTATTCACCGGTTGGCTCGATATTACAACACCACCCCCACTGGAAATACAAGTCATCCATAGCCTCTGCCCTGGTTGCATAAATTTGTCTGTTTACTCAAGCAATAAAATCATTGTTTAACTAGGAAAAAAAATGAGTTGATGAATTGTTCACTGCTTTCATTGAATTTGCCTTAGTAAACACTGACTTCAACTGACAATATTTGGCATTAACATACAATTCGCTTTCATAGAATGATCATATAAAATACATTGAAAAGAATGAAAAATGGTGAAAAGGATAAGGCTATTAAAAAACAAAAAGTAGACAAAAACACAGCAACCACTCACTGAACACAATGGGAATTTTCTGATGAGTTAATCCATCCACTTAAGGCGGTGTATCCACAGATATTTCAAACATAGCACAATGCTTTTTCCTATTAATGAAGTGTATAGACCAGCCGCATGTATCCTATTTCAATGAGTTACTATTTTTACTTTGTCAGTTGTATTATGCAAGTATAGCAGAATGACAGGAAACCTGGGAATTCACACCTTTTGACCTTCTGTCTCTGTGAAGCATTTGTTTACAGTCCTTTTATATATGGTAGTTTCTTTAATTCTCAGATCTATCTTTCAGAGCAAATATAATTATTATACTATTTGTTCATCGGAGACAACGGAAACTCAAAAAGATTAATGATTTGGCCTAATTCACAAAGGTACTGAAGGGCAGTACTTGAATGGCAAGCCACATTTTTAGGATCTCAGAAAACAACCTCTTTCCACTGTACCTGTCTGCCTTGATTAAGATCAGGAGATATAACCAACAACTGTGAATCTCTCATTTTAAGTAACCAAGGGGAATTTTCTTCATTTTCTTATTTCCTTCCTTTTATAACTGTACTTTAAAATTCAGGAATAAGGTTATCTTTTAGTCATACAACATTAAGAATCAAAATAAGACCTTTAAAACAATTACTGTTATGCATTCTGATAGGAATATAGATGTGATTCTATGGAGGCTAAGATTCTCACACGTAAGTTTAGGACATATCCATCACTGATCAATAAGAATTTATTGTGTTATTTTCATACGATCTAGACTGCTCTGGGTGCCACAGGAGATAGAAAAATAACATATTCAATTCAGAAAATAAGAAAAATAACATATTCAATTCAGAAAATATATATTGAGCATCTATTTTATTCTATGCATTACAAGAGAAAGAGCAGAGGTTTAGGAAGCAAGAAGAATTTCACCAGGAGAATATACAGATGAAAAAGACCTAAAACTATTATTTGAAAATTTTAAGTCTGATTATAGAAACACAACTGACACATATGAAGCAATTCAAGGAATTGAATTTGATGTGAGGTCTAAAAATCATGACAATCCTAGGGTTTAATAAGCTATGTTCATTAAAATTCAGAAAGAATATTAGTAACACAACTATTTAAGACATTTAATCAACCTTAATTTGAAGGTAGAAAACTGGTTGATATTCATGAATTTATAAGTGTGGTTTTTAAGAGCATCATAAAATCTGTATATCAAGTCCATTAGATGAATTTAGGTAACTGCAGTAGACAAAATCCAATTAAGTCACTTCTTAGAGGAAAAGTAAATACAATATATTATCTCCAATATTTCCCAACTATATCATATGGTTTATTTCATAGAGTTTAAGAGAGTAACACATATGCCTATCTAATCACGGACCCACCAACCCATCACAGCACATACTTTGCGATGTTTCCCAGGAAGTGGTGATGAATTTACTCCAATGACATTTGTTCAGCCTGCTCACACAAACTACAATATTTGCATCTAGCTTGGCTGGGGTATTAAGGTGGGAAAAGGAGCAGCAGGAAGGCAAAACTATGGTCATGAAACAAAATAAAAATGACTGTCAAAAGAGGAACAAAGCTTATGGACTCATTAAGCTGGCATTCTTTTTCTCTCTGCTAAGTAACAACACTAGCATTCTAGTAGCACATATTCTTCATTTTAATCTGTATTTAAATAAAGATGATTTTTCTTTGCAGAGTCATAATCAGCATCAACTTTTTTTGAGATATCACAGCTTCTCTCCATTAAGTATTAAACAGTAAAAAGAAACTTAAAATTAATGAACTATCTTGAGTATATTCAAAGGTGTAAACTGCGTGGGTGGCAAATCTGAGAATGTTGGTATAGCAAGACTGGTATCGTATACTCTATCCCCCACTCAAGTACATAACAAACTATGATTCATGACATCGAAATCCACTTCTTTCAAATTTGCATATGCTTTAGTTCCTTTTAACCTCTACCCATTCACTCTGCTGATGCTCGTCATCATTAAATATATATTTACATCAACTTTTACTGTGGCCACATAAAAATACTCTTCCCTAGTGCTAGAAAAAGTAAAGAGAATTAATGAGTGTCACCGTTCAGACATAAAACCAATTAACCTTGATATATGTATGCCATATTCAATAGGAGGTAACATTTTCATATTTAAATTCTAAAATTTGGGGGTGACAGGTCTAATCCTGTCAACAGTTTTTTTTGTTTGTTTCTTCTCTCCATAATGTGGCTAGGAAAAAACCAGAAACATGTATCTGTAACAGAAAGATTATTGCTGAGAGATTTCCTGGGCAGCTCTCAAAAAGAAGTTTAAGAGAAAATTCTGCATGACCCCTCAACTTGTATGTGTTCAGCTTTTAAAAAGTGGCTGGGGGCTTCCCTGGTGGCGCAGTGGTTGAGAGTCCGCCTGCTGATGCAGGGGACACGGGTTCGTGCCCCGGTCCAGGAAGATCCCACATGCCACGGAGCAGCGGGGCCCGTGAGCCATGGCCGCTGAGCCTGCATGTCCGGAGCCTGTGCTCCGCAATGGGAGAGGTCACAACAGTGAGAGGCCCGCGTACTGCAAAAAAAAAAGAGAAAAAAAAGTGGCTGGATCTGTAGTTTGTGCCTATACCTAGAACAGACAGCTGATGCAAGGCATTATTTTTCCCCTAAGATAAATGATATAAATGTCCTCTAATGTATGATTTCCACTTATAAAAAAACTTTGGCATAATTGTGAGGGATCGGCCATTTGATAGTATTATAACAATACGCTTCATGGAATAATAAATTTATTGTGGCTTTAGCATCATTCAGATCCAAATATCAGCCCAGCTGTGCCATTTAATAGCTGTGATTTTAATGCTTTTGAGGCTCAATGTTCTCATCTTAGAAAAGGGAATAAAAAAAACTACCTATTTGATTTTTGTGATAATTAAGCAAGATAAGTGAGAACCATCACATTCTCCCATTCAAGGGGTCACATTTATATAATATATAAATAAGTAGTGCCTCTTGGCATTGTGAAATATGGTAGGCTTGAGTAACATATGAAAAGCCCTTGCCTCACAGTTACAAGTAGATGCTCAATATTTGTATTATTCAATACCACTGCAATAACAAAAACAGTGTGAACTTGACATCCTTTGCATATCAAAACACTTGTTTACTGAGCACAGCCACTATATCTTATGCCTGTTTTGGATTTCACATGCCTAGGACAATGTCTGGCTCATAGAACTCGCTCAATATCAATATGTTGAATAGATGAAGATAACATTAATCTTGTATGATTGGTAGATCAGGAGGCCTTTGAAAAGCTTTATCCTTCAGTAAGAATTCCCAAAGAGTTTATGAATAAGAACAGGTATGACCTGGGGCACAGCTCTTTTGTTCCCTAAAATGAAATAAGCTTTTGTGAATTTTTATTATGAGGATATCTGTGTTAATGGTATACACGCAGCCTTCTCAAACTTAAAGTAATGCTAGTGTATGTGTGGGTGTGTGTTCTGAATTTAAAAAGAGCGTGGACGTGGGCCAAATAAATACATGATGTTGGCATTAAAGCACAGACAGATTTAAAGAACTGTAGGAAAACATTCCAAAGGGGAAATGAAATTTAATCTATGAAGTTAATAATTTACTTTTTTTTCTGTTTGGGGGGATCTATACCAATGATATTTTCTGGAACTGTCTACAAGGTGCACTGTGCTCCCTTTAAGCAGCCCTCTCTGAAGATGGTGTTCTTCACTAGAGGTCGAATTTTTGCATGAAGCGTGACTCTTAAACTCACGTCTCTGTTTCCATCAACTTTTTAAATATGAAGAAGAGACTGGCTTTTACAGCTTTGTCACGCGCACTGTCAGAAGCCTTTGGGCATGATGAGGAAACTGAGTTTCAGAGAAATAATACGGCTTCTTCCAATGTTACACAGTAGCAGGGGTAGCTGGTACTACTGCACAGGTCTCTTCCTCATCCAGACTTGCCTCCTGACTTAACCCTACTCTCAGTGATGAGTTAAAACCAGATAAGGAACTACTTGTCTTCAGTAGGTATATTCATCCTGGATACCTAAATTTCTTTTATTCGACCAATGTACATTTAATACCTCAATAATATCCAAATGGCATCAAAGTAAACTGGGAAATTGTCTTTCACCGATTTCTGTCTCTGAGTCTACCACAATCCATGTCCAAAACAAAAATTGTAACTAGCACCATCTGCTTTAGAGTATATTTCCGAGTCACAGTATTCTAACTCCTTCATGAAAGTTTAGCATTTGTCAAGTTACCAGTGAGTTCACTAGCCCGACAGAGAGAGAAGAGCATGCCCTATATGTTCACTCTGTCCAAGTTGTACTAGTCAGTTTCACTCACAGAAACTCAGAGTCAGAAGGGACCTAAAAACTAAAGGTCATGGATTCCAGCCCTAACAGGTTGTGGGATCCTAAAGATTCACGTCCCAATTCAAGCTTTACCAACCTTGAGCATTTAAACTTGTGCTCAAGGTAAATCTTTGTTAAGTCTCAGTTTCTTCCTCTATGAAATTAAGACAATAGTAGTTCTCAACTCATAGCGATATTGAAAGGATTAATAACTCATAAGGTTACGTACAGGAGCTGGCCCTTTCTTACACTTCAGATTCAGTTTAAATGTCAGCTCCTCTGAAAGTTCTTCCCTAATTACCTTATTTAAATCGGTCTGTCTGCTATTCTTTTTAACCCATCATCCTGCTTCTCTTCTTTATAACATAATCTGTGATAAATGATCTGTTCATCTGCTCATTAGTTTAGCCTCTGTCTCCCCCACAAATCCATAAGCTTTACGAAGCCTGGGTCTGTCTGTATTCTCAAAACCAAGCGGGATAATGCTTCACATAAAACAAATATTAGGGACTTCTCTGGTGGCGCAGTGGTTAGGATTCCACACTCCCAATTCAAGGGGCCCGGGTTAGATCCCTGGTCGGGGAACTAGATCCCACACGCATGCCGCAACTAAGAGTTCGTACACCGCAACTAAGAGTTCGTGTGCCGCAACTGAGAGTTTGCATGCCGCAACTAAGGAGCCCACCTGCCACAACTAAGACCTGGCGCAAACAAACAAACAAATAAATAAATAAATCTTTTAAAAAATATATTAACAAATGAAGAGTGTGCAGTAATCAATTGATATATGTTTATAATCATCAGCATATAGAAATCTGCACATTTCACGTAAATGTTATGCTTTTCGATTATGGCAGTTTGTCTATTTCAAACTTGAGATTTACTTTTTACATGTTTGAAAGACATAAAAAGCTAGACAAAAATATTGTCAGACTAAGAATTGGCAATCCCACTACTGGGCATATACCCTGAGAAAACCATAATTCAAAAAGAGTCAGGTACCAAAATGTTCATTGCAGCTCTATTTACAATAACCAGGACATGGAAGCAACCTAAGTGTCCATCAACAGATGAATGGATAAAGAAGATGTGGCACATATATACAATGGAATACTACTCAGCCATAAAATTGATTGGGAAAAAAGGACCACACTACTAAAAACTGTATATAGCCCTTCTCTTTAGTGCTTAAAATCTCTCCAAAATACCCCTACTAAAGGCTCATCCACCACTGCTGGTTGACCTCTAAGTGACAGTAAGGTTATGATCTTATGATGCAGTCCTATCCATTTTTAGACTGCTCAGATTATTAGAAAATCTTGCTTTATGTCGAACAGAAATCAGTACCCTGGAAGCAAGCATTCATTGGGACCACTTCAATCCCCAAAAATGCACAGCACATTTCTAATTTCATATTAACCCCTTATAAAAATAAAGACACCTTTCAAATACTCGTTGATTTTTCTCTTCTCCAGGTTAATTAAATCCACTTCAGTCAAGTTTAATCACACATCCATATTTGTATTCATCTTTGTAGGACACATTCAGCAGATATGGTCACACATTCAGAATCATAACTTGGTGAAGATATTAAAGGAAAACATTTTATTTGTATAATTATTTATGGGCCCACAAAGCACTTTCACATTCCTAAACTAATGAGATAGCATCTTGATTTCATGTTCCTTTATGCATTGGTTTACGGAACCTCATCTAGAAACAGTTCTGGGCTAAGTATAATAAATTTTCTATATTTTTGTAGTGAGAAAGGTATACAATTATTTCCCCCATGCTAATAGGGTAAACTGCATTTAGGTTTTTCCAAATCTGGGAGTGGCTAGTTTCCTGTTTACTTCTAACATTCACTCATTTATCTCAGAGAAGCCCACACATGGATAAGACACTTAGACCTTTGTGGTAGGCAGAATAATGTACCCCCTCCCTAAAATGTCCACGTCCTAATTTGTTACATTACATAGCAAAAGTTTTTTTTGCACTTATGATTTAAGTTAAAAACTTTGAGATGAGGGGATTATTTTGTATTATCAGGTAGGCCTAATCTAAGCAAAGGAGTCCTTAAAAGTGGAAGAGAAGGGCAGAAGAATGGATTGGAGAGATTCAGAAGTGAGAAGGAACTGACCTGCCATCACTGGCTTTGAAGATAGAGAAGGCCATGAGCCAAGGTACATGAATGGCCTCAAGAAGTTGAGAATGACCCTCAGATGACAGCACGTAAACATGGATCTCAGCCCTACAACTGCAAGGAACTACATTTTAATTAGCAAAGAAATGGATTCTTCCCTAGAGCCTTCAGAAAGAAATGCAGTCCTCCTGACACCTAAATTTTATCCCAGTGAGACCTGTGGTCAGACGTCTGTCTTACAGAATTGTAAAATATTAAGTTGGCTGTTTTAAGCCACAAAGCTTGTATTAACTTGCTAAATCAGCAATGGAAAACTAATACAATCTGGCTCTTTGTAAATTAGTATCAATGCTCTGAGGGGGATATAATTCAATAAGTTTTAGGTTCAGCAAGAACTGCATTTTTGGAACCCTCCAACCAGTGCTACTCCATACAAACATACTAAAACCCACTCTTTCATGCTCCTGTAGACAAACGGCACAACTCATTGGGTACAACAAAGGCAAAGTTTGGGAATACTCTTAATGATCAGCGACTTTGCAGCTGAGTTTGTGTATTGCAAAGCAATTTTATTTTTAGTAGGGGAAAAATGTAGATATATGTAATTCAACACTTAAGAACAGTAAATTAACCTCTTCTGTTTCTCTGTCTCTCTCATCTCTATCTTCTCCTCCTTCCCCTTCCTTTCCTCCTCACACTCAACACCACACTATACATGCCCATGTATTCATATTTTTAGAGTAGGGGTTATAAGTGCCATTTTAATGAAAATGTAATGCATTGTTTAATGAGAATATATTTGTCCCCCAGAAAATGACTGGCTTTTCTCCTCAGCTGTTCTAACGTTGAATAAGCTATTCCTTGAACCACACCTATTATCTTTGGAGTTGTCTGATCATTGCTTACAACTCCTTTGAAGATACTTGCAATAGAGGAAGAATAAATTTGGTATTGGTTACAAGAGCCCTAAACTTGGTGTTGCCTTAGGATAGCTCCTGGCAGTTCATTCATTCTCTTGTTGAGATTATTTGAAATATGTTTCTGGTACAGAAAGTAATTCATCAGCAAAAGTATACCCCAATGCCAGAATCCCCCTTCCAGCTTGTTTTCTCTCTGTGCTTTTTAAAAATGCCTCCAGTTTGTTAATAATTTTATACTCTTCTTTGGAAAGTCATAACTTCTTTGGAAAGTCATCACTCATAACTTTCATGGCATAGAGAGAGAAAATATCCAAGAGAAAAAGCCATATACATTTTGCAAATCAATGCAAAGACAGTGAGAGCTTGTATTTGATGGAATGGTTGAAGAGAACTCTACAAATCTGAAATGTCATGCACCTTCTATCAGTATTAAGAAAACACTGTAACATCCAATTAATTAAACGAATGTTTATTGAGTACCAACTTATTTCCATGCACTGAGCCAAGGATGTGGCAATCAACAAGAAAAAAATGGTGTTGCCCTTTTGGAGATTACAATCTGGCATTCTTCTCAAAAATAAAGTATTGTTGGGTATAAGCATGTAGCAGTCATTAACATTGTTCACTCAATATTTCTAGTTTTTCTTCCAGGCATATGTGAGGATTGCACATTCCCACCCCTCTGAAGTTTAATGTGGTCATGTATATTGCTTTGTCCATTAACACATGAGGAGAAGTCATGTGTGTCATTTTTGGGGGGAGGATTTAATAGCCAGTGTGCAATATTCATGTTCCTATTTGTCTCCCTCAGCAAACATGGAAGCATAAAGATGAAACCTCCAACAGCTGGTAATCCTAAATAAGAATGGCATAGAACAGAGCTGATTTCCAATGTATAATTAAAAAGTGTATATATATATATATTATATGCCTTTGTTATTTGAAGCCACTGATATGTTGGAGTTGCTTTTACTAAACTAGTCTAACTAAACTCATGAAAAAATTGATACCTAAAAGAAGACCGCTATCATATCAAGACCTAAATGCTTAATGGATAAAAATAGCGAGAAAATTGTTAAAGGAGACAAAAAAAGATGGTAACTTCTCTCACGTAACAGCAAGGCATTTGGTGAAGATGTCACCTCTTGTGAGTTGGCAATTAATCGATAGAACTAATGAACTTGTATCTTTAGGGAAAAATTAGAACATATAATGTTAATTCATTGTGTTGTCTATGTTCAGCAAATCACTAAGAAAAAAAAAAGACGAGCTCAGAACATAATCTGCCTGCTTATAAGTAATTAAAGAAGACAGTCCACAAATTCAAGGACTTACAGCATAAAACATAAAGCAAGAAAAACAAGAAGACCTTCAGGGCATAGTTCATTAGAACTCAGGCTGTAGTAAGGATTCAATCAAAAGTATGACCAGCACACTCATTGTTAAAAGCCCTGAAGGGATTAAGGTGTCTTAGAGTAAGGATTCAGCTGCCTAGTAATTCATTTCAATTAGACACATTGGCTATGAAATTAGAGACAAGGGGTGTTGTTTCCCCACTGAAACCTAATAAGTTCTAGGTGCCCATAATTCAGACTAGAGAGAGAAAGAAGTAATTGGAGAAGAAAACCAAAGAAATGTAGCAAAAGCTAAGAGATACACCCTAAAAAGTACCACTAGAGTAGCTACCAGCACACAGAGTCTACCAGATCAGTAAGGAGCCAACTAAGTTTTTGAGACAAAGACTTACACATGAAATTTTAAAAAGACCCTTGGGCAGAAAGTGGGTTGAAAAAGCTGCTCATCTCTCCTAGGAGAGCATATTTTCCAAGGCACATTTAAGATGCAAACAAAAATCATGGTGAAAAAAGAATAATATCCCTAAAGGACAAACCAAAAGAATATAAATTAGAATTCATGAACAGAGGAACCCCTCCAATAGAGCAGAATTATACCTAATCAAAGAACATATCCAATCCTCCAGAAGTGTTTATTCCCATCAGTGTTTGATTACTACCTATAAGCTGTGAAAGGGGCACATAATTTGCCCTTTGATTCATAGATCTCCAGGGCTATAGCCACACTGATGAAGACTACAGGGCTTCTTTTAGGGTCTGAGACTCTGACCTGGACACAGCAACTAGATGCCTGTTATGGGGGAATGAATGTGTTCTATACAGAAATACAAGTCTGTATTAGTCAGGGTTCTCCAGAGAAGCAGAACCAATAGGATATGTGTTTGTTTCTTATCCTCTTGGACCATATAAATTTCATCCCTCTCCAATCTTGGTACTCTGCCTGAGGATTGCACTGCCTGTTAGAAGTTGGACTAATGCCTTTGAATATCATTGGATATCATCCTTTATCCATTCAAACATGACCTCTTTTAAATGAAGAACTTGTTCTGTCAGGAATATTTGAAATTCCAGTCCAAAGACAGACTATAGGCAGAATTTCTTCTTGCTCAGAAGAGGTTGGCCTTTGTTCCATTAAGGCTTTCAACCGGTGGAATGAGGCCCACCCACATTATGCAAAATAATCTGTTTTACTCAAAGTCTACTCATTTAAATGTTACTCTCAACCAAAAATTACCTTCACAGAAACATCCAGAATAATGTTTGACCAAACATCTAGATATTGTGGCTCAGTCAAGCTGACACATAAAATTAACTATCACAGAGTTATCTGAGTATTTGGTGACAAGAGGGAGGAGCTGTCCACAATATTTAGCTTTTTTTTCCCCCTACTGTGTACCATCTTCATATCTCCTTCTCAGACTCGGCTTTTCCTGCCATCCTCTTTCACTCATAAGTACCCTTGTCACTACCTTGGGCCCACCCAATTTCATTTTCCCACGCTTAAGCACCCATGAAGTTTCATGACACTCATGAAATTAGGAGTGAAATGTGAGCAGATATATTACATGTCACTGCTGACTGGAGCTTTAACAAGCCAGGACAAGATTTCTGTGCTTTGTTCCTTAGTCTTGGTAATCATACATGGTCCAGGGAGGATGTGCTACCTCACCTTAGATCCTGGAGAGAAGACAGGGAGGAGCAGAGCCCTTGGCTAACAAGCAATTATTACATGGTATACATGAGAACGAACCCTTGTTGTTTGCAAACAATTGAGATGATTGGGCTATTTGTTCCACAGCATTATCTAGCCTTTCTTGTACTACAATCAATGTATAATAAGAGAAACATTATCTTAGGAAGAGATGTTAGATGAAATATTTAGAGTATAGAGTTTGGGTTTGGACAAACTGATGTTGAATTTTGAGACAATCCCTTTTGAGCTCTAGTGGCTCAGGTCAACATTACTCAGTTTCTCTGATCATTGGTTTTTACTGTCTGTAAATCAGAGATAATTACACATTTCTTGAACTTTTAATATATGGCAGGTATTATTCTAGGCACTGGGGAAATAAAGATGGATAAAATGGATTCTGAAACAAAAATTACATGTCTACTGTCAAAAAGAATGTAACATAAGTGAATTCTTAGTCCACCACCTCAAACACTGTAGATAGTCAATACATTTTCCTGATTTCTTTTGTTTGCTTGTTTGTTTGTTTTTTGCGGTACGCAGGCCTCTCACTGTTGTGGCCTCTCCCGCTGCAGAGCACAGGCTCCGGATGCGCAGGCCCAGCGGCCATGGCTTACGGGCCCAGCCGCTCCGCGGCATGTGGGATCTTCCCGGACCGGGGCACGAACCCACGTCCCCTGCATCGGCAGGCGGACTCTCGACCACTGCGCCACCAGGGAAGCCCCCTGATTTCTTTTGAGTTCTTACTTTAATGTAGAAAGTTCTTAACCTTCACTGTTAACAGTGCTGATACCACCTGCTAACAGGTGGCTTTAAAAAGAAAGTGAAAGTCTAAGTTGTTTTTCCTTTAAGCAACATAAATGCCAAGAACCAGTCAGACTGGAGTTTCACTAAAATGCACGTTTGTTTTGGCATTCAGTAAAAATGCCAAATTCATCACAAGTCCCCAGGGGGAAGAGATTACTTTCCAGCAGGCAGTGATGCTTACTGGGGAGAATGCCTTCTTTCCTTTTTCCCTATGACCTCCATGTTCTACATTATGTTCTCTCCTCTTAGTTTGTCCTGAGTAAACATGACCCAGATGAGGACATAAATGCATAATTAACAAAAGGAAAAATAAAAATAGACAATAAATGTATGAAAAATATTAATGTTTATTAAGGATGAAGACAGAAAAATCAAAGTAATAATAGAAGAGCACTGTCATATGCTATAGACTAAATGTTTGTGTCCCCTCAAATTCATATGTTGAAACCTAATCCCCAGTATGATGGTATTTGGAGGTGGGCCCTGGGTAGGTGCTTAGATCATGAGGGTGGAGCCCTCATAATGGGATCAGTGCCCTTATTAGAGATCCCAGAGATTCCTCTCACCTTCTGCCACAGAGAGAAGAAAGCTGTCTCTGGACCACAAAGTGGGGGCTCACCAGACACCCAATCTGCTGGTCCCTTGATCTTGGACTTCCAGCCTCCAGAACCATGAGAAATGAATGTTTGTTGTTTAAACCACCCAGTCTATGGTACTTTGTTATAGCAGCCCAAATGGACTAATAAATATTGGTAAAATAATAAATATTTAAAAAATACTGAATCACTTTCCTACATTGCTAGATAATTTTGTTTTTCATTTAGATATAGCATGGATGTAAAACACTCAAATTATGTGTGATTGCTACTCCAATATTTTATTTGGGGGAATTGATTCTATTAAAATAGAATCAATCCATAAAAAAGTTATGAGCATGTCCATCCTGGCACTTTTCTAACAATATAACTTTGGATATAATATACTTTTAACACTAGAGTATTAGCTAAATAAATCAAGATAGAAGTCTACAAAGAAATACCACACAAACTTTAAAAAAAATTTATACACATACTTACTAAAAAGAAAAAATATTTACAATAAATAAAAAATTGAAATACATGCATAGAGACAATATTTGCATGCATCCATGCATCTGTGATAATGAAGGTTATGTTTGGCAAGGGAGCAGCATGAGTGTTCAAGTTCATAAGGGTTTTCTATATACTCTCTGATATTTCTAAAATGAGTGTGCATTGCTATTTTATAAAGTAAAATTAATAAAAAAAAACAAATTTGGTAAAAGTAAAACCTAGCTTACAGCTGTATTACACAGCAGGCACTCACCATTAGAGAATACCATCAAACATCCAGTCTTTACCAAAGGAAAGAAAATGTATATTTGCTGACTGGTGACCAATTTGTGTCACCAATAAAAAATCATAGATGATTTTTTAAGTTACTAAGAAAAATACTGAGTACACAATGAAATGCTAGGTTCTTCTAAGAGTAGCAAGAATGTAAAATATACATATCAATTCTGTACATGCTGAATTAGAAATGAAAGAATTCCAGCCCTTTTCTCTTTGGAATGACTCATTGGATGGATGATTTTCCTAACCTGTTATTAAAATCTCTTCAGGCAGTCAAAAATGGATTAATAGCAAAGGGCATATTGATTAAAATGTAATTTCTATTATTACAAACAAATGATGTCTTTGCCTGCAAGTGGGAAGTACTCAGAGGCATTCTTTTTTTTTGACATATTATAGTCCACTTTAGTGTTTCACACAGAACTTGATTTCTGCTGAATTATTGGGAGGACAGGTATGTGTATAAGGCCAATATATAATTATTTTTAAACAGAAGATGTTGTCTTAGAGGGAGGAAAAACTTTTCATCTATTTTTAACACTTTTTCCTAAGGAATCAACGTAAACATTTTTCTTTTTGTAAATTGATCCCAAATATACTTGACTTCAAACATTGTTTAAAAGTTTAAAAGGGAAATGTAGAACAAATATTTTCTTAAAAACACTTTAACTCAAGCAATGAAATTAACCAGTTTCTTTTGGTTTCACTGTCTAAATTTTTGGGGGGTTTTTTGGTAGCAGTTTTCATGGTTTAAAACAGAAAGGACTTCCAGACAGCATGTAAGTGAGGAGGTATAATCTTTCTTTCAGTATTCACTGTCACATTCACACACACACACACACACGTACACACACACAATCACCAATGTCTGATAATCTAATCTCAGAAATTAAAATATTAAGATATCATGGACTCCTTGCTATTTTACATATCACATAAAAGAAAAACATGCTGAAAATTAAACTATTTTGTACTATAATAAAATGTGCTTCAGTTTTAGAGTTTGAAAATTTTGCAAAAATGTACATCCTAGAATTAATGAAATTTGCTAATTCATTATATGGAAATATGTGGATATCAAAGAATGTTATTATAACTAAAGCATTCTAACTTTTTAAACTGTATTAAATATCTGTTTTATTAAATAATAGCTAACATTTATTGAACATTTACTCTGAGGAAAGAAGTTTTTTAAAGATATCTAAAATTAATTATTATAAAACTATGTAGGAATTTGGAAAAATTCTTAGCCTATGGATGCAAATAATTGTTTATGAACTAAGATTAAAACTATATTAGAAAATCGAGGTCAATGTACTAAAATTATAATAGTTCTAGGTTAGAGTTATAAACTTTTTTCTCAATTTCTCAAACTTTCTCTAATAGGTCTATAGTTTCTTTTATAATTTCAAAGCAGCAACTAAATTTCAAATGCTGTGGAAATGTTTTGGT
This sequence comes from Neophocaena asiaeorientalis asiaeorientalis, assembly GCF_003031525.2. Taxonomy (NCBI): domain Eukaryota; kingdom Metazoa; phylum Chordata; class Mammalia; order Artiodactyla; family Phocoenidae; genus Neophocaena; species Neophocaena asiaeorientalis. The sequence continues at coordinate 1,864,322 of NW_020172476.1, forward strand.
GGGTGATTATAAACAGTATTAACTTTAATATCAAGAACTGCCTCTCTCCTTTAAAATAGATGTTTAAAAAGTTCAGAGTCTAGTTTGTTTAACTGAATAAAAAAGCATATTTCTCATTTAAGTTTTTCTCAGATGAAAGAGATCCAATTCTGTTGCTTTTCTACATCTCCTCTTTAAAAATACAAAAAAAAAAGGAAATCATTAAGAAATATTTCTGAACTGTTGAATACCAACAATACTAATATAGTCAAACTTCTTTTTTGATAAATATGGCCTCCCACCAGATTCATCCCTTTGTCAAGGTCCAAAAGAGCTCAGCTACTGGCCCCATCAGTCAATTAACTTGTAACACCTCTAAAAGGAAAAATTAAACTGGTAAAAGTTTGATTTATATATCCTGGCAGATTCAGCATAATTTCAGTGCTATCCATCAACAGAAAAAAAAAAAGAAAGATAAAGTACCTGCAAAATGGTACCATCTCCTAATAATTCAATTCCTGAATGTGTTTTAGGGTTCAATCTAAATGTTCAGAAGGAAACAATAAACATTGCTAATGCAATATTTTCTCATATTTTCCCAAGACCTCTTTCTGTATTGACACTTAGTTCATGCCTATTATCTAAATACTTATATTTAGTTTGTTGCTCACCACTATTAGTGATCACTTTGCAAAGCTGTAGTCAGTATGAGGCTAATTAAAGAATCTCAAGAAGAGACCTTATACCAGTGTTCTGATAAGAAATAAGAAATACTCAGATTAAGATAATTTGAGAAGGGTATATTTTAAAAGAGGCTATTCACAAAGAAGTAACCAGGATGTAGAGAAGCCAGGTGCAGGACTCTGAGCTAGTAAGAAAAAAGGAGTATGATCCCTAGGTCAGAAGGGTGTGGGAGAGGAAGCAGTGCATGTAAGCAGTATCCACATATTTCTTGCCTAGAAGGTAGCCTTGAAAGGAATAGACCTTTGGCTGAGGGATGCAGTCAGCCTTTGATGAACTTGCAGAGAGGGATCCTGGGGAATGAATATGCTGATCTCACTTTTCCTTTCCTATTTTCTCTTGCTGGGGCCTCCCATTGGCTGTAGAGGGACTAGAGCCCATTGTTCTAGCCTGCACAGGTCAGCCTCCGAAACAGAGTGGCATAGAGGGAGCAAATAAAGCATATCCACCTGAAAAACTAAATGAAGCCCGAATGAAAGTAATAGAATTGGGGGTCCTTTGGTTCAGTGTCTCTGATGCATCCTCTACAGACTGGGTTGCAGGAACTGGCCGAATGCATATGCCAAATAATTACAGAAGAGGCACAGATCACACAGTCATCCAAGTGACTGAATTAGAGACAGAGAGACCTCCCAAAAATAAGCCTTTGTGGTTCTCCCTGAATTGATACTGATACTAGATTTTTTAAATGTTACTGCTTTAAATATTATTTAGATTTTGCAGATGCCTCTATGATAAACAACGATCATCTGAGTGAGCATAAGACAATAGAATTCAAACTTAAAATCTGCATGAGGGTCACACTCAAGACTTTTTGCAGGGAGAAAAACAAGTTGAATCCACCATATTTTCTTAAGCAAGTTATTTCTCTTTATACAAAGTTACAGTGAAAGGGGAAACAGATAAGTTAATTAAACAGTAAAGTACTTGGCCTGCAAGTCACCAAATAATCACTTTGGATTTGTCTAATCTCTTTCCACTGACCTGTGAGTTATCCTAATGGGCAGAGCCGGGTGCATGGGGAGAAACTTTAATCCATGGTTTCAGTACATTCAGCCCACAGGTCATATTGGACATAGTGTCCCAAAGGAGTCTTAGAAAATCAGACCTGGGGAAAATATTCTCAACTCAGGCTGCAAATCCATGTGAGTTGGAGGAAGAAGTGAATCAAACAGGATAAAAAATAAGGACATATTTTGGAAAGGCAAAAATGAGTATAGCAGGAAGACAAGTGTAGAGTAATTCTATTTTTTTTAATTTTAATTATATATTTTATTTAACCCAATAAATCCAAAATAGGATAATTTCAGCATATAATCAATATAAAAGTATTAATCAGACATTTTACTCTCTCTTTTCTGTATTTAGCATTATAAACCTGGGGTAAATGTTACCCTTTTAGTGCATCTCAGTATAATTACTAAATTCACATCAGATATAGTTGATCTGTATTTAGGTTTCAATTTACAACTGCAAGAAGAGATTCACAAACCCAAGTTGTTCCAAGCATACTTAAAAGTTTTTCAATACCTGAATCAAGTATTAGCTTTTTAAACTCAAATTTCTTAAAAGTAAAGAAAATTAAAATTCAGTTCCTCGCTTGCCTTGGACACATTCCCAGTGGTGAAGACCATGTGCAGGTTCAGGCCACCAACAACACAGCATCCCATCATGCTTGTAACTGTTTCTCAAATATTCCAAATCCTTGCTCATTTTTGTGTCCTTGATCAGACAACCTTTATTTTAAAGATTCATTGATATCTCCTGCTCCAGTCGTCTTATCTATGAGGCTCTGCTTTCCAAAGGTGTGTGTGTTTTCGTCCCTATGGAATTTTTCTCTTTCTGGGACTCCTGTTATATGGATAGTGACACTTCTACCCTCCACAGTCTTACTTTTCTTTTGCATTTTCCATCTTTATCTTCCTGAGGTCCTCAGAGGTGTTTGTTTTTTTTTTCCGTCTACCCTTATTTTTTTTTTTAACATCTTTATTGGAGTATAATTGCTTTACAATGGTGTGTAAATTTCTGCTGTATAACAAAGCGAATCAGCTATACATATACATATATCCCCATATCTCCTCCCTCTTGTGTCTCCCTCCCACCCGCCTTATCCCACCCCTCTAGGTGGTCACAAAGCACTGAACCCTCCCCGTGTCCTCAAGTCCATTCTCTATGTCTGCCTCTTTATTCCTCTCCTGCCCCTAAGTTCCTCAGAACCTTTTTTCTTTTTTTTAATTCCATACATTTTTATCTTTCTGACTTACTTCATTCTGTATAACAAACTCTAGGTCCATCCATCTCACTACAAATAACTCAGTTTCGTTTCTTTTTATGGCTGAGTAATATTCCATTGTATATATGTGTCACATCTTCTTTATCCATTCATCTGTCAATGGACATTTAGGTTGCTTCCATGTCTTAGCTATTGTAAATAGAGCTGCAATGAACATTGTGGTATGACTCTTTTTGAATTATGGTTTT
>NW_020172476.1:1867765-1907687 GCF_003031525.2 Neophocaena asiaeorientalis asiaeorientalis
TACAGTGTTGATTCTTCCAATCCAAGAATATGGTATATCTCTCCATCTGTTTTTATCATCTTTAATTTCTAGATTAGCTCTAGTAGTTTTCTGGTAGCATGTTTAGGATTCTCTATGTATAGTATCATGTCATCTGCAAACTGTGACAGATTTACTTCTTATTTTCCGATTTGGATTCCATTTATTTCTTTCTCATCTCTGACTGCTGTGGTTAAAACTTCCAAAACTATGCTGAATAATAGTGGTGAGAGTGGACAACCTTGTCTTGTTCCTGATCTTAGAGGTAATGGTTTCAGTGTTTCACCATTGAGAATGATGTTGGCTGTGTAGAATCCTTGCATTCCTGGGATAAACCCCACTTAAAAAAAAACGGGCCTCTCACTGTTGTGGAGCACAGGCTCCGGACACGCAGGCTCAGTGGCCATGGCTCACAGGCCCAGCCGCTCTGTGGCATGTGGTATCTTCCCGGACCGGGGCACGAACCCGTGTCCCCTGCATCGGCAGGTGGACCTCAACCACTGAGCAACCAGGGAAGCCCTAGAGTAATTCTTAAGTCTCTGTTGTTTCCTGAAACAGTTTTTAAGAGATTTTCTATTTTCTCTTGTGTGCATTTATTGGGTGCATTTAAAGAACCTGGAAGAGAATTTTATTTTCTTGGAAATAATTTAAACAATGGTTATTCTTTTATCAAGTGGTTACAAGCAATGTTTTTATGTGTATGTATGTATGTGTACATATAATATACGTATGGATAAATATTTCTAATTGTTGAAATAACGTGATCATAAATACAAAACACATATATCATGATTCATTCAGCATAGGGTTTTAAAAAATTATTACTTTAATGATTTGAAATGGTTTATAAAAGGTTATCCAATTATATATTCACATTTTTCTTTTAGGTGCAAAATATTTCATCAAAGGTAATACTAATGTGGTCAGAGCAATGCTAGAGGACCCTTCAATATTTAAAGGTATGAATTCAACTCACTAGTAAATACTGACTAGCAAACACTTTGTTAAGAGTTGTGGGGGCTAAGGAAATACCAGGTTAATTGTCCTGAGCTCTAGGGGCTGAGGCTTTGATGCAGCGATGAGGCATACACACAGTTAACGGTAATTAAGATAGATTATGATATAGCATATAAGAGGAGTATTTGAAACATGGTTCTGTACTGAATAACAGAGAAAGGAGCTATTTTGTTTAGTTATTTTGGTAAGATTAATTTAAGCAGTGCTTAAAGCAAAATTTTAACACTCAGGTGGAGAGTGGGAAGAGAAAGGGTAGCTAAAATTAACTCGTTTAATTATTGAGCCCCTACCATTTTAGATATTGTGCTACGTACTGGAAATACACTGTACTACAAAAATAAAAATAGCCCCTTCTTTTCTTGAATTTAACATGAATTGGCAAAGAACACTGTTCTACAAAGACTTTGAATGGGTAAAAGTGGCTAAGTGGGGGGAAAAATAAGATAACAGTGAGATGAAGGAGGCTTGTTTTGTTTTGATTTTGGTTGGTTGAATTTGTTCCAAGATAAGGGACCTGAAAGCATGATGGTTGTTTTTGCCTGTGTGGAAAGAATCAGAAAAATGGAGAAATGCAAATCAGGAAGGAATAGCTGATTTAATAAAGTTGATAAAGAAATGTAAAATGTTAGGATTAAAGTCTAATATGTATAAAAAGTTATTTGGGGAAACAGGAAATAGACTATAGATAGGTACAGAGATATTTTAAGGTCTAAAGAAGAAAAATTCAGTGATGTTCATAATAGATAGCCTCATCTTTTCTAGAAAGCAAGAGGCTGTTTTATTTCAAACTGAGACAATCTGGGGGAGATTTGAGCCCCAAAAGTACAGAGATTTTGAACAACCATAAATTTGCAGCAACAAGGATGGACCTGGTTATCATCATACTAAGTGAAACAAGTCATACAGAGAAAGACAAATATCGTATGATATTACTTATATGCAGAATCTAAAAAAATTATACAAACAAGCCTACTTACAAAACAAAAACAGACTCACAGACAATGAATGAACTTACGGTTACTGGGAGAAGAGTCGGAAGGGGGTAGAGATAGGTTGGGATTTGGGATTGACGTGTACACACTGCTATATTTAAAATAAGCTAACCAACAAGGACCTACTGTATAGCACAGAGAACTCTGCTCAATACTCTGTAATAACCTAAATGGGAAAAGAACTTGAAAAAGAATAGATACATGTATACGTATAACTGAATCACTCAGCTGTACACCTGAAACTAATACAGCATTAATCAACTATACTCCAATATAAAATAAGGTTTTTTTAAAAAAGTAAAAAACAGTCAAAATGTCCATAAACTGATGAATTGATTGATAAATGAGGATTATTTATACAATGGAATGTTATTTGGCAATAAAAACAATGAATTACTTATATATGCTAAAACATGGAGGAACCTTGAAAATGTTTAGCTAAGTGAGAGATGCTAATTACAGAAGACCACATACTGTATGATTCCAATATTATCTGGATACGTCTATTCTGATGTATCAAGAATCAATGGAAACAAAATATATTGGTGGTCGCCCAGGGCTGTGGGCATGTGTCAACATAGGGTTGGGATGGGGGAATAACTAATAGGTATAGGGTTTATTTGGGGGGTAGTGAAAATGTTCTAAAGTTAGATTGCGGTGATGGTTGCAAAAGTATAAATATACTAAAAACCGTTGAATGGTGTGATTTAAATGTGTGAGGTGTATGGTTTATGAATTATACCACTATAAAATTGTTCAAAATGATCAATAACTTTTGCCCTTTAAACATCTGTCTTGTATGAAAAACAAATGTGTAAAGGAAACAAACTTATAATGTGATGAGTGCAATAAAGTGAAGGTATTTCAAAAAAAAAAAGCCACTAGGATACACGGGCTGCTTCCCACCCAGGCAGCCAGGTAATTGCACCTCACAGCCACAGGTGTGTGATGGTCCCATGAGACCAGAAGGAACTACAGCAGGAGACCATATGGGAAGGCGAGAAAGCTGTCCATTTGGGAAGAATTCTGAGGAGGAAGCATGTGACATAGGCCTAAGCCAATCAATATACTGCATCTCCATGGTCACAGTAATTGGCTTAGCAATGTGCAGGTGACCCACGCAGAGCCAATGAGACTTCATGACACCTGGAAATGCTGGAAGACAGAAGGCATGATTCTCTCCTGACTGGATTTGGAGCTGAGGAGACAGAGAGTCTGGAGATACTGCCTCCTCCTAGCCAGAGTAAGGGAAAACCTGGAGCTGACTGGGGCCACCTTGGATCTCCTGACGTCTTAACTATCTCAGTGGAAGAACCTCAAGATGGAGGGAAATTGAGTCCTGATGACATTGTTTGAGCTCTGAATCCAGCCACGCCTGAAGTCAATGCGAGTCCTGGGTTTTCAGCAAGACAATGAGTTCCCCTTGTGCCCATTAGAACTGCACTCCTATGTCACCTGGGGTGGGAGGGATGACACAGGTGTTCCCTGAGCAAGTTCTGACATCTGATACCCTTAGGATTCCTGATATGGAGGTGGATCTGAGATAAACCCAGTTGGCCAAGGCAAGCTGCTCAGGCTCAAAAGGTCACCAGAAGTTGTCTTACAAACACCCAGACCATTCTGAATCATGGTGACCATTCTTGACCCCAGAGTGGGAACAAACAACTTCAAGTTATGAATTTGAACTCCAAGATCAACACCAAAATACCAGCGTTTCTACTGCATATCACCTGTAGAAAACAGCACACTTTGAGAAGCATCTCCTTAAAACTAAAGTTGAAACTTCAACTTAAGATTTAGAAGAGCTTTCAGCTGAAGAAGGACAATAAATTAATTGCATTATTCCCACAATTACTAATTTAAATGTGTAAAGTGTCACTGATTTTCCCTTTAACAGAATGGGACAAAAATATATAAAACATATTCAAAAGACACACACAAAAAAGGGATGAACGTTTTAAGTGGCCAAATTCCACTCAGGAACAGGCAGGGGCAGGCAGCCTAGAAACGTGGACCATCTATGTTATATCAGCAAACAAGCATGAACCTTGTCTGCATGGAGCAACTGATCAAGTGAAAGGTACATAAAATAATCAAATAATTACACAAATACATACTAACTTGACAATTGGCAAGGTAAGTATGGCAGGACACAAAGTTGATAGAGAACAAGAGGGTTAGGGAGAATTGTCCAGTTGGCTGATGTTGTATTCAGGAAGGCAAATAAAACTAAATGTGGTGTCTGAGGGACCAGAATGACAGAGAAAGATAAAAGGAGGGTAAAGAATGGGTTCAGTAGGAATCTGGGAGCAGACGAAGTGGGAATATATGCAGCTGTGGTCAGAAAGCAGGCTTTCAAAGTTTTACTAGAAGCAGAGCAGTTATCAGAGACAGTAATTCCCGCTAAAAATGGGATGTGTATCTTTAGAGGAGAAATCAAGCCTTTGTCACAGGTGCACACACAAACGCCTCTCTCACCAGTGAGAGCTTGCCCATGCCAAGGATCCAGCAATTAGCCATATTAATTCACAAAGAGTCTATATACTCCAAAGCACTTTAAGTCATATATTAGACAATTTCTCTTTTTCCTTTTTTTTTTTTAAATGCTGTTAATATTGTACTCACATACATTCAGTGTGTCAGACGTTCTGGTCTGTTTGGTCCCACTCTCCCTGGGTGATCTTGCAGCCTCACAATACAGAGAACCATTTCTAGGAAAGAGATAAAAATAAAACACATTACATTTAAGGAAGTTAGAAAAGAGCCCAAGCAAAATTATCTGAAATTAAAATCTGCCTAATGGAGTAACCTACAAGGAACAATTTATATTTCCATATATTTTTCCAAGGGTACATTCATGTTACACTATGTCGTCCTTGAGGCTTTTCCCAGAATATAAAAGGCTTTTTAAAAAATGATAGTAATTATAATATTTGTTTCTGGATAAATATCTCACTTTATCAAGTTTTTCTTTCTACTGGACTGTTGAGCAAGATTTTCCATAAAGGCAAAAAAGTGTATCTACCGCTATTTTACCCCCATTCTACTTTGCATACTCTATTCCAGTCAAATGAATTTACTCCTCATCCCTGTACATATTCTGCCTTCTTGTACCTCTATGGCGTTTCTTGTGCCATCTTATCTGCCTTAAATGTCATTATTCTTTTGTCCATTCCCATTTCCTACCCAACAAACTTACAGTCATTCTTTAATACCCAGCTCAAATGTGACCTTTATTCCCTCCTGAAGCTGCTTATCAAAATTAATTTCTACTTCATCTATCTATATATATAGTCCCACAGACTGTTGATGGTCATGCATTATGAGACTTATAACCTATGTTCCAAATTCTGTCTCCCTGCCTCTGAGCTTTAAAGGCAGAGAGAATGTTTTTATCTGTGAGTGTTTCTGCTGTTGCTGTATTATTTTTGCTGTATTCTTTTTCTTTAATCACCACCTTCTCTGTGCACACAATGGACATTCAAATATAAGGAATAATTGTTCTTTACTCTATCTTGGTGTAAATCAGACATTAGTAATGCTGTAGTCAAGGCCTTACACTATGCCAATCTGATACTCCTTTTCAATTAAAATACTTGTTATACTTGGCTTCCAAAACATCATTCTCTCCAGTTTTCCTTCTTCAATGGATTACACTTTTTTTTAATCTCCTCTGAGGTTTTCTTCTCATTTCCCTAGCTTTGTAATAATACAATACACCACGGCTCACATCTTGAACATCTCTTATTTTCTATTAGACTAACTCCCAACCAGATCCAATCCAGGCTTAAACTTTTAAAGAGAATCCTTACATCTGGGATTGCCAAATTTCTATTTTAGTGCCGAACTCTGCATGAGTGCCATACTTATAAGCAACTGTCTACTTGCTAGACCCACTGTGAGTTCTAACAGGCAATTTAAAATGAGCATATACTGAGCTTGCTGTCACCACCAATTTGCTCATTCTACAGTTTCTTCTCAGAGAAACAACTTCATCCTACCATTTTCTCATTCCCAAAAAACCTGACTCCACTCTTTCTCCCATACTCCATAGCAAGTGTATTAACAAACGCCATTGGTGCTAACTTCAAAATGTATCCAAAATCTGTCTAAACTATGACTGCTTTTCTCCATCTTCACTTCTAATATGCTGGTCCAAGCCACTATAAGTTCTGTTAAGTTTTATTGCAATGGAGACCTACTTTACTCTATTCCTTCCTTTTGTCTGTTGTCAAACTAGCAGCTAGGATGATTCTACTAACAGGTAAATCAGATTATGTCTTTTCTGTGCTCAAAAGCTCCCAGTAGCTTCCATCTCATTCTAATAAAAGCCCAAATCTCTAAAACGGGTTGGTGAGATCCTACACAAGTTAAGCCCATGTTAGCTCACAGACCTCTCTTCCTTTTTTTTTTTTTTTTAATTGAAGTATACTTGATTTACAGTGATTCAGGTATACAGCAAAATGATTCAGTTATACATGTACATATACATATACATATATATATATATACATATATATATATTCCTTTTCAGATTTCAGATTTACTTGAAGGAGTTTATTCTTTTGACATGAGAGAACCTAGGTTCTAGTTCCTGTTCAACTGCGTTTTGGTTATGTAACTTCATTCTAACTGAGTCTCAGATCCTCAGCTATGAAACTAGTGTAGTAACATCTTCTCAATTGCATTCCCAAGGGAGCTGAGGTAATAAAATGGGACAATCAGTAAAAATATTATTTGAGTATCAAAAGGTATTAAGCAAGATGTGATAACTTGCATATACAACATAGTTGAGCCTTACCTCAATCCTGATACAATTGTGTATTGTTAGACTTTACACATACAGCTTAGTTTCAGTGATTTTCGGAGATCTGACTTAGTTCATAAAGTCAATTTTGGCTGAACTCCGTATGAAAGTTGGATCTTTAAAGTAGGTCATTTTATACCACAATAACTTTTATTAACACCTAAAAATAAGTAATTTATATTTGCCTGATTTATAGAGCCAGAAAAATACATCTGGTACATATAATATCTAACAGTTTGGGGCACTTACTGTACACAGAGTACTACCCTAAATGACTACCTGTATTATTCTATTTAATTCTCAAATAATGCTGCATGGTTGCAGCTGTAAACATCTCCATTTAAAAATGGAAAAACAGACATAGATAGATTAAGCAATTTGTACAGGGACACACAACTAGTAAGTAGTGAAATTGAGCTGTTAACCTAGGTACATTTGTGACACAAAAACTATTTTTAATTCAAAATTATTATTTTTTCTTTTTTTCCCAATTTCCCTGGGATATAATATATACATATAACATTGTATACATTTAAAGTGTACAACATAATGATTTGATATATGTACATATTGCCACAATATATATGATTACCACAATAAATTTAGTTAACATCCATCACTTCACATTGTGGCATTTTTTTCCTGGTGATGAGAACTTTAAAAATTGACTCTATTAGCAACTTTCAGGTGTACAATACTGTATTTTTAACTATAGTTACCATGCTGCCATCCTCAGAATACTTCATTTGGAGCCAATACAGTAGAGTTCCTAAAAGCCATTCACTTTTACACCTAAATGGAAAAGTTTAGTATCTGTAAGCCTAATAATGAGTTAAAAAACAGAGTAACTGATATTATGATAACATTCTTTAGGATCTGGCTACTTCACAGCATCTAGTTACTTGAGAGAGACTAGTTACTCTGTCTCCCTAGTAATTCACTCTTCTTTGTAATTGCCTCTGTGAACTGATTCATTGTGATGTTGGAGAGTAAGAGCAGTAATTCACTCTGTGATTATTACCAAGAGCCAATAAAATAGTTATGACAAATATCAATCTAATTGGAAGTGCCACTACTAGAGTCACTTAAAAAGAATCACTTGAGAATATTCTATCAGTAACGATCGTGCACTAGCGGAAGGGGGAGAAGAATGAATGAACAAGCCTGAGTCCTCCTCCAGTTATGACAGTTCATTTCCTTTTGATAAACAACTATTCTGGCATGAAAAAAAAAAAAAAACCCTAATCTACCTCTGACCTTTCTACATTTGGTCCAGAGCACTACAACGACTCTGAATTCTCATATAAATAAGTTCCAAGAGAAGGGTGAGGAAATCCTATAGATAATTCACTCTACTTGACAACAAACTAAGGAATAATTTTAGCATACACTTATCCCACACCAAGTAGAGACTTGATTCAAATCATTATCACTATAATAAAAATCACAGCAGTATGTAGAATATGTTGAACATACACAATGCGTTCGATATTATGGTTAGCACATTACATGATTTATTTTGATTCTCTGTTGTACAGATTGGTTTGGAAATGCCATTGCGTAGTTTGAGCCAGGTAGGGCATCTTAGGTAGATAAATATTACATTCCCCCAAATATAATCTAAAGTGAGGCAGACTCAAGAACACTGAGGCACAAAGGATGTGATGGCCTGAGATTACATATTAATATCATATCTACAGAACTTCCACACTGCCCTCTACCGTTCTCACCAGACTACTCTGCTTCCCACAGCCCCCTTCAGTTTCTCTGTCTTTCCTCAGAGAAGATAAGAGAAGGTAATTTATCCTTAAATGGAGAGAATTATTTAATTGTATGGATTTCAAGCTCGAGAAAATGCTAGCAACACTCTATCTTGCAAATGTATATTTTAGACACAACTGGGAATGGATAAAATTCCACAGCTCTGATGAAGGTAAGTGAGTGGGTGGCCACATAGGACTGGGGCAAGTAAATATCATCCAGATATGAAAAAGATAATCATATAATTGCATAGTGTTATATAAACATGCTCATGATATAATATCACATGAAAGAAGGGAATTTCAAAATGGCATATTTTCTAAATTTATATACATACTATATGTGTCCACGTTCAAGGATGAGATAGGAAAACAGAACAGTTTTCTCATGATTTGTAGGGCATGATGTAAGACTGAGTGACACATCCATTTTGACCATTAATGTCTTTACAAAATTGTTTGTGATCTGAATTTTGAAAGTGAGATTTAATTTAAAAAAAGGATGGCAAAATGACACTTCTGAAATTCAGAGATGCTGTGGTTTTGGTGCTTACAAAAATTATCTCCTCAGAGCCTGTTATCAACAACTCTTAAGAACCACTTTCAAATTGTTATATCATTTTTGCACAACATAAATCCTAGCATACATTCCAGTTAGTAATTAACCTTAAATACTCAATTTTTCCCTTAGAGATCAACTTACTGCATGTAAAGAATGGATAACCTGAAAAATGAAAAATGCCTTTATTTATTCATTCACTCATCTATTCATTCAATACACAGTAATTAAGTGCTGATTGTTTTAGGTACTATTTTAAGAGCTGAGGAGGTAACAGAAAATAAGTTAGTCTGTAACTAGTTTTGGGGCCTAGAGCTAAAAGTTAACTAAAAGTTAACTCTATGAAAAGGGAAAAGTCTCAAGAAAGGATCTGAAACAAATGTGTTCCCCTAGTCCTCACTGAAAAGGCTAACTGAAAGTTTACAGTGTCTTATTCCTGTGTCAGCTTTCTGAGCAAATGTTTACAGGAAAAAAAATATGTCACAGAAAATAATTTAGAAATAGTTTTCCAACTATGCTCCCTTTACTCAACCACCTAGTCATCAGAACATCTGTTCCAGCAGAAGGAAAATATCATGAAGGCAGGGGCTGGTTTGCCACCAGATCTTCAGCACCAAGGACAGTACCTGTGCTGTGTCCATGATGATCCAATCAAGCGGTTCTGCCCACTCCACATACTAGATTACCTTGTTCAAAAATGAGTCAGATTTGGTTCTCCTTTTCAAGGGCATTAGTCCAGGTGGCTAATTATAGTCATTTATAAAGCACCTTCTATGTATCAGACATATAATACCTGCTATTATTTTAATCTCATGTTACCACAGCACCATCACTCTTTTTTTTAACTTCACCTCACTGTGCCTCAGTTTCCTCATCTGTAAAACTGGTAATGATGATACTTAGTTACTGGAGTTCTTGTGAGAAGTAAATTCCTAGTATAAATAAAGTTCCCCATGGAAGTGCCTAGACTCACAGTATGTAACATACAAGTATATGATAGTATACTATTACTTGAAGCTCCTGGTAACACTTTGAAATAGATTTTATTATCTCTATTTTACAGAAGAGGAAACAGATGCAGGGTAACTAGGGAATCTGACCAAAAATCCCATGGTCCGTACATTGCTGAGCCACTGGTTTCAGAAATGTCTCTCCAGTCTCCTCTTCCTCCTGTCCATACCCTTGCTGACACTACTAAATCAGACCTTAACCACTTCTTGTTTAGACTTTGTCAGTAACTAGCTTCCAAGTCACCCTTTTTCTAGTTTATATACTGTCCTTCACATTTTTTAAACTGTCTCCTTCTGACACGTTTTTTAAAAGTATTTATCATATTACATTATTTTCCTCTGTGTTAGAAGCCAAGTGGCTCTCTATTTCCTCTAGAGGAAACTGCAAAGTTCTTAGAAGAACACTGTATGCTTTCGATTTAATAGATTATTGTTCAAATTTTAAAGTCAAAACACTAGACAATTAAACTAAGATTAGATAATCCAAAAATTAGGCAGATCTGGGTTCAGGCCACTGACGATCCATTTACTAGTTGTACAATCACCTCCAAGTTATTTTACTTCTCTGATTCTTAGTATCTCATTTGGAAAATTGGGATGATAGCATTTAAGACATAATTTTCGGTACACATAATAGACTCAGTAAATGGTATTTATTATTATCATTATCTATAGAACAAGAACAAGACAAAACATATTTAGGAGATTATACTGAAAAATTCTAAGAGAGATCCCAAGTATGAAAAATGGAATGGAACAAAGTAAAAAATTATCTGGAATCAAGCAATGACATAGGATTTTAGTTGGTGGCCAAACCAGTGTAATTTTTTGTGAAGAGAAAATTTAATGGTAAATGGAATATTTAATTATTTTTCCTTTTTAGCATAAATAACCCAACAACAAAGAAATAATAAGTTCTATTGCTGTATGGATCAGAACAGGTTTGTAATGGATTTACCAGTAATGAATAGAAATGTTCTATATCCTTCTCCTCACTTGAAATATTAAGAAGAATTACTATGTGAATTTATAGCTCTCTAAGAATATGCTTTCCTACGAATGAATGTTCTCATATAGATTTTACACATGCTTATGTTAAATATAGGTTAACTGACAGAATATTTTGAAATGCTCAGAGTGATTAATCAAGGCTGCTTCACTTAGTGATGAGAGAGATTCAGTGAGATTTCAAGATTTAAAGTTTAGTTAAATTAAGTTCATAAGCATAAAAACTCATTTGAACTCAAGAAAATATTTTGGGCCTATAGAAACTGAATGGCAATACTCTGAAACACAAGCCTAGCATTAGTGACCATAAACTAACTCCCAGGTATCTTCACATTGATTGGCAGTGTTAGCTGAGGAGTTAACACACAGTTTTGCTTGTTTTGACCTAAATAAACGCATGTTAGATAACATCATAATTTTAGAATTCATTTATGCAAGTTCATTAAATAGTCACTAAGTACCAAACAGTATACTAAGGGCTGAAAATAAAAGAATACAATGTTTTTCCTAATTTTACTGGCCTCGTATTTGAAAAGTAAAATAACAAATGCAATATTTTATTCGTGCTGGTATGTGTACAGGAGAGAGAAAGGCACCCGCAGGGCTATATTTACTCAGGTCCATCAAGAAGCAGATACCAAGATGGGAATAGACATATAAGAAATTTATCGGAAAAGCCTGTGAAGGATAAAGGGGGAATGATCAAGAGAAAGACTGGAGAGCCTTCAAACTACAGCAGAAGTCTGACACGTGTAAAGGAGAAGAGAAGGACAGAAGGTTGGACGGAAGATTCTGGAACTGCAGCACATTTTTAAGAAAGATTCAGCTAAGCCAATGGGCAGTCCTAGAGCTACAGTTCCCTATCAGAGGAGTCTTGTAGTTCATAAGAATGGGCCTGAGCCAGTAGCAGTCACTGGCTGGGAGCAGCCCAATGGAAGCACAGCCTAGTAGCAAAAGCCCTGGTGGATACAGAAAGCAGTAGCTAGGGCTGTCAATCAATTATGTTTCCAGCAGCAGGCCAAGTAGCATACTTTGATGGCTGCCACCATGAAGTGGCCAATTTTACTTGTGGTCCAGAACTTCAGAAGGGTTTTGAAAGATGAATAGGAAGTCACAGGGTAGACAAAATGGGTAAACGCATTCAGGAATGAATCAAATGCAGAAAAACATAAAACAACATGGCGAGTACGGCAGAGTTAAAGTAGTGCATTAGGCTGGAGGATGTACTCAAGGGCGTTGGCAGGCAGGGCACCAAGAGGTGAGACTAGAGAGGGAAGCAGGATTCTGACCAGGGAGAGGTTGGCAAGTTCTAAAAAGATGCTTGGCTTTACTCTCTATATAATGTGAAGTCATTGAGGGATTACTTCTGCGCACAGTCCTTGTGGGGTCTACATTGCAGAAAGAGTCCTGAAGGACAGAGTGTGTTCAGATGGAGAATTCAAAGAGTAAAGGAGAGGGAGATACCAGTAATAAAGACAAGGTAGTATCACACAGACCTGGGTCCCCAAACTGGCTCCACCACTTACTAACCATGTGACCATAAGCCAGTCATTTAATGCCCAAGAGCCTGTACGACTAATTTCCTATGTTGGCAATGACACACTTAACTTCACAGTGACAGAAAGATCACAGGTATAAAAGGAATAGGGGCATGCTGAGGAGGTGTTGAAAGTAGACATAAACCTACATTCATACTCTGGCCTAAATGTGTGCCTATAGGTATATTTTCTGTAAAGTTCTGTAAAATTCAGTTTTCTTAATTGTAAAATGGCAACAAAATCATATCTATCTCATGGAGTCATTCCTTATGAGGTGATACCAGTGAAGTCTTAGCTCACTCCTTGGGAGTAGGAAATGCTCAGTGACTAAGTGCTCATGGGTGCCAGGCATACTTGGAATGTTCTGTTCTCACAGAATCTCTGCAGGCAGCTGATTTTCTGCCCCTGAGCTTAGAGGAGCAAATTGATGCTTGAAGAGTTTAAGTGAGTGGTTCAGTGCCACACAAATCACTGTACTGGGTTACAATTCTCTGTTGCCTGACTTCAAAATCCATGTTCTTAACCACGATTCTCCATTAACTCCATTCCAGTGCTAAAAACATTCCTATCATCCTGCCAAAGAAAATGAAATTTTAAGAACTCACTTGTTATTTAGATAAAAGCTAATACCTATCCTTCTCAAACTCTTGCAAAATATAGCAGAGGGAGAAATACTCCCAAACTCATTCTACGAGGCCACCATCCCTCTGATACCAAAACCAGACAAGGATGTCACAAAGAAAGAAAACTACAGGCCAATATCACTGATGAACACAGATGCAAAGATCCTCAGCAAAATACTAGCAAACAGAATCCAACAGCACATTAAAAGGATCATACATAGCAAAGAAGATATACAGGTTGACAACAAACACATGAATGGATGCTCAACATCACTAATCATTAGAGAAATGCAAACCAAAACTACAAAGAGCTATCTCCTCACACCGGTCAGAATGGTCATCATAAAAAAATCTGGAAACAATAAATGCTGGAGGGTGTGTGGAGAAAAGGGAACCCTCTTGCACTGTTGGTGGGAATGTAAACTGATACAGCCACTATGGAGGACGGTATGGAGGCTCCTTAAAAAACTAAAATAGAATTACCATGTGACCCAGCAATCCCACTCCTGGCCATATACCCTGAGAAAACTATGATTCAGAAAGAGTCATGTACCACAATATTCATTGCAGCTCTATTTACAATAGCTAGGACATAGATGCAACCTAAGTGTCCGTTGACAGATGAATGGATAAAGAAGATGTGGCACATATATACAATGCAATATTACTCAGCCATTAAAAGAAACGAAATTAAGCTATTTGTAGGGAGGTGGAAGGATGCAGAGTGTGTCATACAGAGTGAAATAAGTCGGAAAGAGAAAAACAAATACCGTATGCTAACACATATGTACAGAATCCAAAAAAAAAAAAAAAATGGTTATGAAGAACCTAGGGGCAGGACAGGAATAAAGAGGCAAATGTAGAGAATGGACTTGAGGACATGAGGAGGGGGAAGGGTAAGCTGGGGCGAAGTGAGAGAGTGGCATGGACTTATATATACTACCAAATGTAAATAGATAGCTAGTGGGAAGCAGCCGCGTAGCACAGGGAGATCAGCTTGGTGCTCTGTGACCACCTAGAGAGGTGGCATAGGGAGGGCGGGAGGGAGATGCAAGAGGGAGGAGATATGGGGACATATGTAAATGTATAGCTGATTCACTATGTTATAAAGCAGAAACTAACACATCATTGTAAAGCAATTATACTCCAATAAAGATGTTAAGAAAAAAAAGAATCATTCTCTAAACCAACAGATTATCAGCAAACAAGGGAATATGATATTAATAGCTGGGGAAGAGTTTAAGCCTTTATCATTAATATTTGTCATTAAAAAAACTTACAATTATTTAGTATTCACAGATGCCTCAGCAATACATTTGGATCATATAATTTGAAAAGAAGGTATTTTATCTTCATCTATCAGTTGTGAGACTTTTATTTTCAAGAATAATTTTAATGACCGCCCCTCTGAGGCAGTTCACTTTCAATACCGAAACTTATAAATTTGCAAGACTTGCAGAACACAGATCCATTATTTTCCCACCTTCATTGGAAAGGAGACAAAGAAATTGCCTCTGGCATTAAGAAACCCATGGGCTGAAATAACTTGAAGCCTGTTGATTCTATTAACAATAGCCCACTTTGGACAATTTAGCTAGAACCTCTGTCTCCCAAAAGCTCTCTGCCTGGGGAGTGACATAGGTTCTTGAGGTGCTTGCCCTTCCCCTGCACCTCTGGAAAGCTTAGCAGTTAGCTCTCAGTCCTTGGATGATTCTGTAAACATCTGATAGGTTTGATACAATCGCTTGATCATTTTTTTTCCCCTTAAATTATGCTCCAGAAAAGATCTTTGTGGATAGTTTTGAAGCGTAAGTCAAGACCAATCTTCTGTTCTTAGTAATCTTGGCCCATATATTAACATTTAATGTAACATTTAACTTGACTTTTGACTAATGCTCGCCAATAAAAGAGATGGCACATTTCACAAGGTAGACTTCTACATTGTTCCTATTCATCTCAGCTTGTATATCCTCAATGTTCATATGCAAGTTGAACTGGGCATCAATGCCCATTTTGTCTGTTGGAAGAGCCATGCTCTCCTCCATGACATTCATCTTGGCCGTCTCTCCCACTGGCCATACTCTACCAAATCAGCTAGTGAAACACCTATTTTTCTTCCTAATTTGATACCAAATTCTGTCTAATTTACCACAGGAATTAAAGCAAGATAACCTTTAAATCGACTATGTAAACCCATAAAAATTATAAGCAGTGGAACACAATCTTACCGCTTAATACACAGTATGTGTTAGAGTTTCTATGACCCCAATTTAAAAACTCATGAAACAGGTACCAGTCACAGGCATGAAGGTGACTATAAATTCTTTCAGAAATCCTTTCAAGACAACCTTTGCTATTAAAATGAATTGGCTGTGGCCTTCAGAAATTCAACATCTTCAAGGAAGAGAGGAACAATGAGTATACTCTCACCACCACCCCCACCTGCCCCCCCACCAATTCTACCGGTTTTGCTTCTTGTGGTTTCAGTTACCCAAGTTCAACCATGGTCCAAAAATATTAAATGAAAAAAATTCAAAAATAAACAATTCATGAGTTTTAAATTACATGCCATCCTGAGCAGCGTGATAAAATCTTGCACAGTCCAGCTCTGTCCTGCCTGAGACGTGAATCATCTCTTTGTTCAGTGTTTCCTGCCCGTTGGCCACTTAGTAGCCTTCTCAGTTATCAGATCTACTATCAGGGTATTGCAGAGCTTGTGTTCAAGCAATCCTTATTTTATTTAAAAATGTCCCCAAAGCACAGGAGTAGTGAGGCTGGCAATTTGGATATGTCAAAAAAAAAAAAAAAAAAGCCATAAAGTGATTCCTTTAAGTGAAAAGGTGAATGTTCTTGAATTAAAACAAGAAAAAAAAATCATACGCTAAGATCCTATACACAATGGGGCACCATGATGGAATCATAACGTTCTTCTGAAGAGCACTAAAGCACGAAATGAGATAATCTTTATATTCTTCCCAGCTCTAAATTTCTATGACCAGGTGATTATTTCATTATACTTCATATTCCTTCCATCTTTCTCTTTCCTACAATCTTCATTTATTGAGCACATAACATATTCTCCACACTGGCAACAAAAAAAGAGAAAAGACAGTTAAATACCTCAGCCTGCTAAAACCCTTTCTTTCCCAATCAAATACCACTTATCTGTTTCTATCTCCTCAATATGTCCAGTGATTTTCTCCTAATCTCAGATATATGTGCACTTCTCTTCTGGAACTGATTACTTTTGTCTCTTTGTATTATAATGATTGTTTCTACTTGTCTTATCCCATCTGTTAGATTACAGTATCATCAAATTCAGAACTGTCCCACTGGTCTTTGTGTATACATGGAATCCTATAATAACAGATATGATATAAATTGTATATTTCTAATTACTATAATAATACTATATAGTACAAAACTGAACATTACCAAAAAAAACTATATAAAACTAAACAATACAAAAGTATATGAATAAGAAAGAATGCTTCATCTTGTCCCTCACTGCCCTCACACCCAAGTAAGTTTACTTCTCAGAGGTAGGTAATTGTTAATATTTTGGAATACATCTTTCCAGATTTTTTCTATATACACACATACACATGGGATCATTTTACTTTTTTTTTTTTTTCTGGAAAACAAAAATATCAGAGCCTGCTAAATATATTGTTTTGCAATTTGCTTTTTTTAAAAAAAACTTAATATATCTTGAGCATCCTTTCATGTCAGAATATGTAAAACTATCACATTCTTTTTAAAGGCTGTGTAATATTTTTGATGAATGAGTGCATGACTCAGTACAGGATGAGCCCAGATAGGGTCTTAGTAACCAATATCCTTCCACTAAGGTGAAACATTAGCTGCAATGTAGAGAAAGTAATGGAAATAATGTAGCACTGTTCTTCATAGAAATAAGGCCATTGTCATATATAATAAAATCTGGAGGGTAGAGACAGGGAGGTAAGCTGTGCATTGATTTTTCTGGAAAATTTGACAGTGAATTGTTTTATACTATTTCTGCTAAGCTCTCAAATAAAAAGCTACAAAAAAGAAGGAAGACTTGTCTTCCAAAACTCTTCCCAGATAAGGAAATGGTTCTATATTGAGACATATGGCCTAGGATGAGACAACTGGGTTCAATACTGAAGCACAAGTTGTGTGATATGAAATTCATTCTACTGTGTTTGTTAGTTCAATGTGACAGGGAGGAGGAAACCAGGGGAATGAAATGAAGAAACCATTTTTTCCTGATGCAATAAAGGTAGTGTAGGGCTTGTGTTACAAAACAAGACAAGACAGGCTTGGCGGAAAGTAGGTCACTTGCATGTGTTTACACAGATTTTATTATGTACGTAAATTGTACATATAGCCATTCTGCTGCCTAGAGTTATAGAAAAATTAATATGTTGACATTTAAATATTTTAACTTGTATCTTAAATCTCTGGAGAATTTGGACGACATTCATAATAGCGTGCAACAAGTTCTACTGTAAGAGAATCGTTTATAAACAAATAATCATTAAACGATATTAATCCTAAAAGAAGGTGCTAAATGAAGGGGTTTTTTAAAGGTAAAATTAAGAAGAGGATCAGATGTGACAATATCCCAGTAGGACAAGAAGACAGAAGTAGTAGTGATAACACTACCTACTGATAGTCACATTTTATTGAGTAGAGCACAGTGCCTGGAAGTTTAGTTTCTGTAGGCAGACTGCCTCAGAGTTAATTCTGGCTCAGAATTAACTAATTAATTAATTAATTGCTGCTTCTATAGCCCTGGGAAAGATATTTAATTTCTCTATGCCTCAATTTTCTAATCTGTGAAATGGGCATAAAAGTAACTACTTCCTGATTTGGTTTAAGAGTTAAATGAGTTCATACAGGCAGTGTTAGATTATTATTTTTTTAGCATGACTTGCTGAGAAAAATTAGTTAATGTTCATTTAATTCATATGTGGCATGCATATAATGCCCAAATCTTACATGCCATTCTCTTCACCCTTTCAATGTTATTATAAGGTAGACATTACTATTCTTTAAGAATGGTGAAATTAGCAATCCAAATGCCAAAGACACATACACAGATAGAACAGCTAAGAAGTCAAAGAAGAGGGATTGTACCCAAGCCTTTGTGCCACCAAAGGCCAGTCTCTTTAGACCACAAGATGTCTCCACAGAGAAAACATTTTCAACGTTTACTTTGGGGACTTGGAAGCATGTAGACTGGCTTTGAAACAGTTTTCCTTCCCCCCTTTTATTTCATATTACTGTTTACTCTAAAACAGAGGCTGACTTAAAGGTTCTAATACTTTTCTCTTTTGGCCACGCATGTTCCCTCTGAGCTCTCTCACCTTTTAATCGTGGCATCTTCTCCTTTCCTAGAGTTAAGGTATCCTTGTATTGGAGGGGTAGCCTTTCAGCAATGTAAATTATGTAAATAATATATTGAGCCTGGCCAAACATGAAGCCCACTGGATGCATCTATGATTAGGGTGAAGCAAAGTAGATGGGCAGAGGTCTTCCTGTACTTGCAAGTCAATAGTTTATTCAAGGCATCTCTGCATAACTCCTCTGTCCCTAGTATACACCTCTTACTTTCTACCCCAGGCCACAAACACATGAGCACACACATACATGTGCATGAGGCATGCATGCTTTTGCTTTGCCTGTGTCTGTATATCTCAGATGCTTTTACCCCTACACAGTTGCAAAATCAACTCCTTAAAAACAGGGTAAATAGAGTTCTCTGCATAAAATAGTACTAATAAGCATGCAAAGGTACTAATGAGGAGGTCTTCATAAAAGAAAATTTTTCTAGGTTGTTTCTTCTTTAAGGTGTAAGGATTTTTGTTTTAGACTTGAGACACTATCTTACTTTTATGACACAGTTTATTAGAAAGCTCTCCAGAGAGGGATCCTATTTAGAAGATATAAACTCTTATGGAAATAAGGTAAGGGAAGTATGGAAAAACAAATTGTCTGGTCTGCATATCCTCGAGGCCAATTGCTGTATAGTAATAGTTTTATAATTTATTACCAAGGCTTTTTTCCCCTTTCCTGACTTTTACAAGGTGGGCAGTGACAAAGACATGTACCACCTACCCCTCAGTTCCAAACTTTAACCCCATCTCTTTAATAAAGGCCTCCTTGATTCTTCTAACTCATACCAATCCTCACCTTCTCTGGACCTCTGAATATATTGCATTATAATTGGTCTTGTCACCCTAATGAAGATGCAAAGCTGTGTGTAATTTCATATACCTATTTTCCCCAATAGATTTTACATTTCAGAAAAACATCACAATGATTGACAAATCTACTTTCATGCTTTCAACATCCTGCCCATGCCACTGGATACAGTAAATACTTAACTGATGTCCATTAGATAAAAATGAACCAATGGCTAAACCAGCAAGGAATTTATCTTCCCAACCAGCTTGGGAAATCTGGCATAGAGAGCAGGAACCTTCCAAATTGTCCAGGTGCAATCAACAACCTTTGAGCATTCTTGGTCCTTTCAATACCATTCTTCCCTGTTCTAGAGTAGCAATCAAGGCTAACCCTAGGATAACACATAATTTTAATACTTTTAAACAAACGTTCTCATATTTTCTATCTTATTTCATTATGTCAGAGAAAAGCTGCATGCTACTGCACCTTATATAATTCTTAAGTCCAGTGTGATCAAGAGTCTTAGGAATTCACTTAAGGAAAAATCACAGATCTACCCCAAAACAGTTAGACATTAATTATAAAGAAGTCTAATAACACAGATGAGAAACTAGAAACTTTTCTGCTCTCTGCCCACACAACATTAGGGCGATATTGCAGCAAAGCCTGTCAGGGCACCCACTGCAAAGGCCTTTTCTTTCTTCCTGCTTTTGTTCTAGCAATCATTTAAAACTTTTCTACTATGCATAGGATCCTCTTGGCACCAACCATATCTATACGTAAATTTAGGTAAAGTTAACATCTTCAAAGCACAAGAAATAAGAGTTGATTTATACATTTTGGAATAAAATGCCAAAATAAAAATCTTGGAATACAGGCAAGATACTATACAATCAAAGAGTGTCTTATAATCAATTTGTTCCATAATTTTGGAATTTAATATAAATGAGTAAATTGAAAAGCTACAATTACTTTGGTTCTATAATATCATCTTGAAACTAAAAATTAGGTCTGAGGCAGAAGCATGATTCCAATCACAGTAGCCAACACGTACAGGCATTTTTCCACCTGGAGAGCGCTCTTATATTTTTAGTAGCACTTGGATGACTGGTATTATAAGGATGTTAATACTACAGGATCACTTTTTAAAGGCCTAATTTGTGATTAAATTGAGGTTATTTCAAGTATGGTGAACCCTGTCTCAATGTAACAAAATAGTCCAAATAATTTAATCATGAAAATACAGGAACGTGTTACTGTGTGGCTGATGCAATAATAGAGCATTTCCAGAGAGATAGCAGGTGAGTAGTTCTGGATCGTCCCTCCTGGATTCAAATGTTGGCTGTGGCTTGGCACCAACATTTGCAATTTTTTTCCCCAGCAAATATCATTGGAGATGACCTGGGGTATTGACTGGCTGGGGGTTCTTAGACAACAGCAGAAATTCCAGAAATTCTGCTTAATTTGTGACCATTTCCTCAGCTTGATACCCAGAGACTGGGCCAGAGAACCTTGGGAACAACATAGGGATCATATTTTTGTCTACCTTTCACACCCAACACCATTCTAGAAGGTGAGACCTTTTTAAATTGAAGGATAGTTGATTTACAATGTTATATTAGTTTCAGGTGTACAACAGAGTGGTTTGATATTTTTATAGATTATACCCCATTCAATGTTAATATAAAATATTAATTATATTCCCTGTGCTCTACATTACATCCTTGTATCTTATTTATTTTATATCTCTGAATTCCCTTACTTTATCTTGCCCTTTCTCCCACCACTCTCCCCACTGGTAGCCACTAGCTTGTTCTCCGTAGACTGTTTCTGTCTTGTTATATTCACTCATTTGTTTTATTTTTTTAGATTTCACATATAAGTGACAGCATACAGTATTTGCCTTTCTCTGACTTACCTCAGTAAGCATAATACCCTCTTGGTCCATCCACGTTGTTGCAAATGGCAAAATTTAATCCCTTTTGTATGGCTAGTATTGCACTGTATATATATGACACATCTTTTATTATCCATATGTCTGCTGATGGACACTTAGGTTGCTTCAATAACTTGACTATTGTAAATAATGCTGCTGTGAACATTGGGGTACACATATTTTTTCATATTAGTAGTTTTGTTTTCTTTGGGTAAATACCCAGGAGTGTAATTGCTGGATCATGTGGTAGTACTATTTTTAATTTTTTGAGAAAGCTCCATATTGTTTTTCATAGTGGCTCTACCAATTTACATTCCCATCAACAGTGGATGAGGGTTTCCTTTTCTCCACATCCTCACCAAAATTTATTATTTGTTGTCTTTTTGATGATAGCCATTCTGACAGGTGTGAGGTGATATCTCATAGTGGCTTTGAGCTGCGTTTCCCTGATGATTAGTGATGCTGAGCATCTTTTCATGTGGCTATTGGTCATCTGTATGTCTTCTTCGGCAAAATATCTACTCAGGTCTTCTTCCCAATTTTTAATCTTTCTTTTTCTATATTGAGTGGTATGAGCTTTTAATATTTTGGATATTAACCCCTTATTAGACATATCATTTGCAAATATCTTATCCCATTCAGTAGGTTGTCTTTTGGTTTTGTTGATTGTTTCCTTCACTGTGCAAAAGCTTTTAAGTTTAATCAGGTGCAATTTGTTTAATTTGCTTTTATTTCCCTTGCCTGAGGAGACAGATCAAAAAAATATTGCTAAGACTTAAGTCAAAGAGTATACTACCTATGTTTTCTTCTAGGAGTTTTATGGTTTCCAGTATTACATTTAGTTTTTAAATCCATTTTAAGCTTAGTTTTTATAGTGTGAGAAAACGTTCTAATTTCATTTTTTTACATTTAGCTATCAATTTTTCCCAATATCATTTACTGAAGAGACTGTCCTTTCTCTATTATATATTTTTGCCTTATTGTCATATGTTAATTGACCATAGGTGTGTGGGTTTATTTCTAGGCTCTTTATTCTGTTCCATTGATCTACATGTCTGATTTTGTGCCAGTACATTATTGTTTTGATGTCTATAGTTTTGTAGTATAGTCTGAAGTCAGGGAGCATGATATTTGCAGGTTTGTTCTTTTTTCTCAAGATTGCTTTGGCTATCTGGGTTTTTTTTGTGATTCCACACAAATTTTAAGATTATTTGCTATAGTTCTGTGAAAAATGTCATGGGTATTTTGATAAGAATTGCATTAAATCTGTATATTGCTTTGGGTAGTATCAACATTTTAACAATATTAATTCTTCTAATCCATGAACATGGGATATCTTTCCATTTTTTTGTATCATCCTCAATTTCCTTCATCACTGTCCTAGTTTTCAGAATATAGGTTTTCACCTCCTTGGTTAAATTTACTCTTAGGTATTTTATTCTTCTAGATGTGATTTTAAATAGGATTGCTTTCTTGGTTTCTCTTTCTGATGGTTCATTATTAGTGTATAGAAAAGGAACAGATTTCTGAATATTAACCTTGCATTCTGAAACCTTACTGAATTCATTTCTTAGTTCTAAGAGTTTTTTTGTTGAGACTTTAGGTTTCATATATATATATATATATATATATATAATCATATCAGCTGCAAATAGTGAGAATTTTAATTCTTCTCTTCCAATTGGGATGCATTTTACTTCTTTTTCTTCTTTGATTGCTGTCGCTAAGACTTCCAATATGATGTTAAATAGAAATGGCAGGAGTGAACATCCTTGCCTTGTCCCTGATTTTAGAGGAAAAGCTTTCAGTTTTTCAACACTGAGTGTGATGTTAGCTGTGGGTTTGTTATAAATGCCTTTCATTATGTTGAGATATGTTCCCTCTATACCAACTCTGTTGAGAGTTTTTATTGTGAATACGTGTTGAATTTTGTTAAATACTTTTTCTGCATGATGATCATTTGATTTTTATCCTTCATTTTATTAATGTGGTATATTACATTAATTGTTTTGCAGATACTGAACTATACTTTCATAGCTGGAATAAATCCCTCTTGATCATGGTGTATGATTCTTTACATATATATATATGTATAGTTGAATTAGGTTTGCTAATATTTTGCTGAAGACTTTTGTATCTATATTCATTAGGGACATTGGCCTGTAATTTTTTTTTTTTTGTAGTGTCTTTGGATTTGGTATCAGGGTAATAGTGGCCTCATAAAATAAATTTTGGAGTGTTTTGTCCTCTTCAATTTTTTTGGAATAGTTTGAAAACAATATACATTAACTCTTTATATGTTTGTTAGAATTCCCCTGTGGATCCATCTGGTCCTGGACTTTGGTTTGTTGGAAGTTTTTTGGTTACTGATTCAATTTCAATACCAGTAATCACTCTGTTTAGATTATCTATTTCTTCCTGATTCAGTCTTGGAAGACTGTATGTTTCTAGGAATTTATCTATTTTTTCTAATGTCCAATTTGTTGGCATATAACTGTTCATTCTCTTATGATTGTTGGTATCTCTGTGGTTATCAGTTGTAATTTCTCCTCTTTCATTTCCTATTTTGTTTATTTGGGTCCTCTTTCTTTTTTTCATAATGAGGCTATCTAAAGATGTATGCATTTTGTTTATCTTTTCAAAAACCAGCTGTTGGTTTCATTGATCTTTCCTATTGTTTTTGGTCTCTATTTTTTTTTTTTCCTCTCTGATCTTTATTATTTCCTTCTGGAAAGGGAAACTTTTAGCCCACTCTTCTTACAGAACAAAGGCTATGTGGAAGATGTGAAACAATTCCAAGTAAAGTGATATTAAAAGCTGTGTTACCTTCAGGTTTTGGGGGTTTTTTTTAAGATTTTTTTTTTTTTTAATGTGGACCATTTTTAAAGTCTTTATTGAATTTGTTACAACATTGCTTCTGTTTCATGTTTTGTTTTGTTGGCCACAGGGCATGGGGGATCGTAGCTTCCTGACCAGGGATTGAACCCACACCCCCTGCATTGCAAGATGAAGTCTTAACCACTGGACCACCAGGGAAGTCCACCTTCAGGTTTCAATTTATGTTACATCCATATTACAAATACTGTGAGGTGATGCTTTGAAGACTATCACTGATATAGAAACTGACTTATGAGAGATTCAATATTTATAAACAGGGAGTAGACTTATAATATGGTATATATGAATGTATTGTGGAGAGATCTAATGAGAAACTGGAACAAAATACTTTAAATGCTTTTTCTAGGAGGAAATAGAAGAGATGATTTTCATTTTCTTCTTTAGAGTTTTCTTTCTTCAAAATGTTCTAATGGGGCTTCCCTGGTGGCGCAGTGGTTGAGCGTCTGCCTGCCCATGCAGGGGACACGGGTTCATGCCCCAGTCCGGGAAGATCCCACGTGCCGCGGAGCGGCTGTGCCCGTGAGCCATGGCCGCTGAGCCTGCGCGTCCGGAGCCTGTGCTCCGCAACGGGAGAGGCCACAACAGTGAGAGGCCCGTGTACCGCAAAAAAAAAAAAAAAAAGTTCTAATGATGTTGCATTATTTTCCTCACCATGGGGGCGGGGGGGTGGGGGGAAATGTACCCTTTCGAAGATTTAAAATGGGAAATAAATACCTCTTCTTTTAATTATAATCTCTTTGCCCAAAATTATAATCTAAAACTAGTGTAGAGAGTTAGGAATCTGGCTTGATGGGCAAAGGCTCCGTTTTGAGATATATATGGAGTCTGCTTAAGCTTACGGAATGTTCTTTCTGTTTCCAAAAAGTGTCTTAAAACACATTGGAAATTGACGACTATAATTCAACAAAGATTCTCCTTTGCTTTAGCGAATTCTGACATGTATTCAAAGTAGTAGAAAGAGCTCTAAAACCCAGGAAGCTCTTCATTTTATTGTGACTCTCTTTACAAAATTTTGATTAACGCCTCTGCTTCACTATAGAAAAATACACATGGGAGACAAATTGCTTTGTCCAGTGAGTCAAGTTCCATATGAACATTGTGCAATTCTCATTCACGGGCTTCGATGGAGCCTTCTCCAAATTAAAATCTGAGGTTATATTGACACAGCCTTGAAGCCAACTGGCCTTTTTGGCTTTCATTATATTCCTATGTGCTTCACTCACAAAGAGCCAGATTGTAGATGAGCAAGTGAAGCTGAGAGCTCTTGAACTAAGAGCCGTGGAACATTACATATCCGAGGGTAGTGCAAGTGACTGGGATGCCTGGAACAAATAACTTTCTACTGATCCATTGTGAAAATTCAGCAAACTCAATAGCCCTCTGACTTCCTCATTTCATTCCTGGAGACTAAAGTTGATTCTTGTACTTATTTGCTGGCTAACATTCTGTCCAGAGTCTTTTAAGAAAGAATTCTTATAAATTATCAGCAACATTCTGCCTGAGTTTCAGTGCTTTAGATAGTGAGCACTGCAATTTGCTGGCTGACACTGCAATAGAAAATATTAACTTTCTGGCATTTCCAGTTCAATATTCAGAAAGATTGGGCACTCTTTAATACAAGATCTGCTATGTATTTACCAAGGGACCTTAAATGAGATGACTAGCAAATGGATCTAAATTTCTCATTTGTATTAGGGGGACAATATTACCTTTTTTTATGCCTATCTCATAGAGTTTTGGTGAAGAAATAAGAAGAAATTGGAATAACTTGAAAATATAAGAAACACAGTATTATGTCACACTAACTTCCACAAACGTCCCTATATGTCTACCTGAAAATCAACAAAATTCCTGATTTATCTCTTCTCTAATGTTGCTACTCCTATACTTTTATAACAAGCTATTTTGTACTGGCACCCTCTTTCTCTCTCATTAGTATAAACTCCCTCTACTCCTATCCTATTTCCATCCAGACTCCAAACAAATTTCTAGAAACCTCTTCATATGCATTTTTTTTCTATGACTGGGGAAATAAAAGAGAAGTTTAATTGGAAGAAAGAGTTGGATACTTGCCAGGTACCTTGGGCTGGTTTTTGGATCCCGATGGAGAAAGAGAACGCAGAGGCAAAATCTAATGGAAGCAATTTTTAGCAAAGATATGAATGTTTTGGGGGCACATTCAGATCTCACTCTGTCCCAAGAGACAAAGTATGTCAGAATCAGGAAGAAGATCCTTCTCACTACATCTGAATGGGACTCAACCCTGTGCTGACACTCAACATTTCTGGTAACTCTAAAAACAGAAACTGTGGCATGCACATTGACTTTTTTAAAGGGATAGAGCGGCAGTAAACTTCACTTTCTAAAAGGATTTACAAAAAGCAGATGCACAAGCTAGAAAAAGACAGGAAAAACGGTACAAGTTTCATGGTCACCTGTTGGTAACAGGTGGGCTAGAATCATACATGAAACATCCCTGTGGGTGCTCTTACTTTCCCAGGAGCCCTTGACAGAGGGGCATGAGATGCAACTCTTACTGAGTTAATCCAATCAAGACACGTTGGACTATTTCTTCCACAGCTATACCTCTCTGCCTCTATTTTCTCTTCTCTTCTCTCCCTCTTCTTTATTCTCTTTTTCAGGGTTCATAGTACTTAGCTGTATTTTCTGAGTTATTTCCGGATTCACTTAAAATTCTGTTTTCTCATCTACATATGCAGTTGGGGTTATATCATGTTCAAGAGTCCTTTGCCAATCACCAAACTATGATTTTTTGAATCTAATGACAGAGGAGATCATACAAAAAGTGTATTGCATGGGCGCCAAGTCTGGGCTCATACCCCCTAATCCTACTCACCAGGGAGAAACTTTAAACCTGGTGGAGTAGAGTATGTGAAAACTGGAATCTCACACTCCCTTCCCTTATGTAAAGCCATAAAGTCACTTCCAAAGCGGGTTTCTGCCAACTTCC
Source organism: Neophocaena asiaeorientalis asiaeorientalis (assembly GCF_003031525.2). Lineage (NCBI taxonomy): Eukaryota > Metazoa > Chordata > Mammalia > Artiodactyla > Phocoenidae > Neophocaena > Neophocaena asiaeorientalis. The sequence continues at coordinate 1,895,077 of NW_020172476.1, forward strand.
ATTCTGACAGGAGGTGGTATAAAGGAGGGATTAAGGGCATGGGCTCCAGAGAAAGGTTGCCTCCGTATGAAACTCAGTCCTTCTACTTACTAGCTTTGTGGCTTTGGCAATTTAATTAACTTCTTTATGCTCCCACTTTCCTCAACTGTAAACTGAGGATGAGTGCAATATTACCTAAGTCATGAGTTTGTAACAAGGGTAAATAAATTTATATACAAGTGTCTGTTACATAATTTATATAATATAAAATTTGATAATCAAGAAAGAGCTACTCTGACAGATTAGAGTATTTGTCACATTAAAATCATTGTCTGATTATAATTTTAATATTCCCTCTAAGTCTGTGCCTCCCACGAAGGCTGGACCAAATGGCACGTGGTTAGTTAAATAAATGAAATCTTCGGGTGAAGCCCTTCATCTCTTTCATTAAAGGAAAAATTCTATGATTGACAAATAAATTGAATATTCTTCGCATGGCACTACAAGTTATAGAGTTAAATAAGTCACAGTCTTTGTTCTCTGAAAATGTTTAGTCTATTTCTTTTAATTCTTAAGATCTCAAATCTTGAATTCTCAGTTTATAGAATAGTTTACAGAATTCAGATCTCATACTGACACAGAAGATTCCTACATGGCGAGGAGTTGGAGAGGAGGAGAGTAGCAAGCTTTAGAGAGAAAACTAGGGCCTGCCTCCCCCTACCACTGGGCAAGTTCATGGAAAGGGCCCAGTAGGATTAGGTCCAATCAGCCCTCGGCAGGGATTATGTCTTCATTTTGCTGTTTTTCTTCCTGACTCTGTGGACTGGCATTCGGAGGACCCAGGAACTGGTTGTTGTTAGCTCTGCTACACATTAGAATCACCTGGGAGCTTTCAAAATGTATTGACTCTAACGTAATTGCTCTTGGGTGAGCTTGAACGTCAATACTTTAAAAACCCTCCCAAGATAATTATAACGCACAGCCAGAACTGGAACCCAGGGGATGAAGTGAAGCTGTCGTAATTAATTATAGCCTTACTAAGGATGCAGAACTTAGCACAGTGATTTCTAAAACATGGTTCAGTGGTATAACTAGAGTTACCAACTTGTCCTGTTTCGTCCAGAACTTCCCAGGTTTATCACTAAAAGTTCCATGTCCCTGGAACACCCCCTACCCCGCAGTCTCAGGCAAACCAAGATAGTTGATCATCCTAGATATATCAAAAAATGACAGAAAGTTATTTTATTTATAATATTCAGTATGAAAATATACTGCAAATCTATGGATATAATCAATTATATTTAATGCCAAATTTTTAAATAATGGAAACCACCAATGTGTTAATTTTGTGAGGTAATTGTATTTGCGCGCATGTCAGACTTTATAATAAAATGACTCCTGTTACTTCTGCACCTATATTTAAACATTTTAAAAGATGTTTCCAATTTGCAAGTTTGTTACCCTGCACTTTATTTTTAAAGTCATCCCTGAACAAGTCTGTTCACAAAAAATTATGCGTACTCTCACGAAAGTGTGTCACGTTCAATCAAGTGCTGAGAAGGTTTAAGTACATCTGCTCCGTGATTGCTCTTTTAACAGCATCAGAGTCAGTTATGCAAGAACAAGGAAATGCACAACAATCCACAGTGGTATCATTTTAATAGATATTTTAGGCTTCATTTTAAATTTTAGGTGCTTTTTTCTGACTTTCATTTTTAATAAGGAACACAAGCAACTGTAAAATGTTCGATGGTGTTAATTTTATTTTGAATTATTAGTAAGGGTTGGTACATAGTAGGCAATCAATAAGAATACGTTAAAAGAAAGAAGGAAGGAAGGAAGGAATGGGGGAAGGGGGTGAAGGAGGGAAGTCTTTTCTACTATTCTTATTGAAAGCTCTTTTGGGCTACTGTATTTATGGAAAAAACAATCTTAAAATTGCATTGTAAAGTCTTTAGAAAAGTTTCATTACCAAACTTCTAATCTATGTGAATTCATACTTCCTTTTTGATATCTAGCCAAGATAAAACAATAATAATTAATGTCAATGCTGATTTCAAATTTGTTCTCTAATTGAAGAATTATACACACGCATATATATTTAAAGCGTTCTTGAGCTAAAGTGACACTGAACTAGACAAGGTATAAAATTAAGTTTCTGGGTTTAATCTTTCTGGATCAGTTCTGTGGGGAGACAAATGGATTACTTCATGGATTGAGAACATAATTTAGCTTCTAGATACATGAGATAATTCGTCCCCCCACCCCTATTTATTCCTGGAAATTAAGTTCCACAGTTCTCTTTGCAGTATCTGCCTGATGGGGCATGTTCTAGCACAGAGGAAAGCTAAAGATGTTGGCCACCCAATTCTGAGAATTTGTACATATTCACTGGGCTCAAGGTAGATCTTAGTTTCCTGAACATTGCTGAGAGGTGGTATGTCTCTCAAGTTAGATGCTGAAACTTGGCAGTTTACCCAAAGAAACACCAGTTTTGAAAGAGTAAGAGATGGGGAGTTTGATTCTGGTGTTAGAGGGTTGCTACCATGACTAAAAACATCTTTGGAGATTCAAGGGGAAAGCAGATAATAACCTTGTCTACTGGGACAGCCCTCAAAGGGCTCAGATTACATGCACGTACATTGCTTTTGCTTCCTATTTTTCCGTCTAAATCCAGCTGAAGCTGTCAGCTCTCTGACACACTTGAGATCTTGAGTCCTGGTCACACTGTAACTCTAGCACATAGTGATGCCTGATGAAAGTATGTTGGATAAAACTTCCTTTTCACAGGCCATCCTGTACACCCAGATGGAAGGGTGGAAAGGTTAAGATGAACAGGAAATTTGGAAAAGGTTTAGCAGTATAAGTTATTACAAGTCTTCTGATAATAGAGCAGTATTAAATTCATGAGACACTGAAAATTGAATTGCTGAGACAAGAGCTATTGTGACTAGAATAGCAAATGTCAGATCATGAATCTATTCACATGGCAAGGATCAAAAGATGATTAGTACAGGTGACAGACTTGATATACTTTACTTGAAACACTGAGGCTTCATTTGGTTACTAGGAGGTAAGAAGATGGGCTGCAAACATTTCTTCCATGTTATCTGTGCTCTGTGTTCCAAACTCTTTTAGCCTTCAGAGTTTGGGAGATAAAAGCATAGCAAACTTGTTAATATCAATTTCATAATTTCTTCTTACCTATTTCTTCTTTCATGACTTTTGAAAAATGCACAACTGGTCTTGTATCAATAGGCACTTATATTTTCAAAATGGCTCTATATCTTATGGAGAGTAAAAATGAAGTCAATAGTGATTCTCTGGGCTCCATTTGCATGAATGCATTTATATAGGGTCTATGGCAAGAGAAAGGACTTATAGAGTGAGAGTTAATCTCATACTGAGGTCAGGATTTAGAGCTATTAAAAAATAAGTGGATAAAATTCCTATTATATAGTTTTTCCTTAGAACACCAAACCCCAAAATCTGTAAGAACTTCCTCCCAATCCTTGATTGACTGATTGATGGATCAATCTGTGTATTTACTTATTAAAACATTATCAGAAATATCTTTTAGGAACATCCATATAAGATGCTATGTGTCTAGGCCAGGGGCTTTCAAACTATAGCCCATGAGCCAAATCCTGACCATTGCCCTCTTTTTGTAAATAAAGTTTTATTGGAACACAGCCATGCCCATTTGTTTACAAATTACCCATGGCTGAGTTGAGTAGTTGCCACAGAAACTGCCTGACCTGCAAAATCTAAAATATTTACTATCTGGCCTACGGTAAGCAGAATAATGGCCCCTCAAAGATGTCCATGTCCCAATTTCCAGAACTTGTGATTATGTTACCTTGCATGGTAAGAGAGACTTTGCAGGTATGTTTAAGGATAACAAGGGTCCTTATAAGAGGATCAGAGTCAGAAGATGTAAGGATGGGAGCAGAAGTCAAAGAGGAAAACAGATGCTACACTGATAGCTTTGAAGATGAAGGAAGGGACCATAAGCCAAAGAATGCAGGCAGCTCCTAGAAACTGGGAAATGGATTCTCCCCCAGAGCCTCCAGAGGTAAAGCAGGACTCCTCATGGCTTGGTTTAAGCCCAGTGAAACTGATTTCAGATTTCTGATCTCCAGAACTCTAAGATAATAAATTGGTGTTACATTAAGCCACCAAGTTTGTGAGTTACAGTTGCGGCTGAGTTTGTGAGTTTCCTATTGCTGCTGTTTGTGAGCAGCAACAGGAAACTCATACACGGTCCTTTACTGAAAATGTTTACTGACCCTGGACTAGGATTTAGTGTTTCCAGAATAATAATCTGTTGTAATAAACAAAAACCTTCAGCCAAGGCAAGGAATCCAAATATAGAGAAAAGCTGCTTTTCAGCGTGGTCTTGGGCAAATATCTTACCCAAGTAAATCCTCTTTAAAGCATTTAAGACAGACCAACTAGGCAAGATAAGTGAAGGGACCTTTAATCCTTCTGTAAACATAATGGGTGTCGTGCATTTCCTCAACAGATAGAAAGGTATACCTATGCTCTCATAGATCCCAGCGGGGGACAACTCACTTGGCTAAATTCTAAAAAAACGACCATGAACTTTAAGGCAGGTTAATTTTTCCTCTAATTAACTCACCGTTTCTGAGATGGAAGCTGGGAAGTCTCAGAGTTGTGCAATATTATTTGAGATAAACAGGTCAGGAAGCAGAGGAATGCCTTATTAGTAAAGTGAATAGCAATGTAAGCTTATTAAGACTTAATTCTTAAATTCTGAACTTAAATTATATGGACTTATTCCAGGAGGCTGACATGCTTTTAGTTGTGTGATAAGGAGTAAATACCTGGACACTTTTCACAAGTGCAAAAGATTAATATCTCAGTTGTCTGGAATAATCAGCAGTGCTATCTTTAGATATAAAGGAAAGTTAATTTTTTATGTCCATAATTATTATTTTTATTACAACCCATTTTAAATGATACACATAAAATGACAGAATTTCCTTCTGTGTTAACACAGCTTCATTGATTTACCTTAATAAAAAATCTTTAAATAATACAGTGCTGTCACAATGAATATCTATTAGATCTTTCAATTTTACACTGTTCTGAAAGTGGTATGAAGTTACAGACTAAGTCTCTACTGTTCTTTGGTTATAAACATGAACTTAGTTCCTCAAATAAGTCTCATCAATGATGCAAAACTCAAAAGGAAACAAATTTTTCCAACACCAGTGTGCCTATTCTTCTGAGTCACACAGAAATTAAACAATTTTCCCCATGTCGTTTAGTAAGTGGAAAAGATGAGATCTGAACTCCAGCGATAATTCTTCCCTTGACTAGCTCACAATATGGCTCAAGAATCAATGAAGATGATGTAAAATGAAAAGGCTTTGCTAACTCCAAGTATTTATTTGTTTGTGGGTATATTACAGAAATTCATCACTTAGCACTGAGTCTTAGTTTTTAACAGCAAAGCTCTCCTTCCAAAAAGCACCCAAGGTTAACAAAATCAAATAGCTCAAAAACACTTTTTGTCTTGTCAGCAAATATTGGAAGAGATGGGGTATCTTTCAAAGAGAGTCACACACACAAATAAATGTTTTAAGTGTTTCATCTTATTAAGGCACAAGGAAAGATGGCATGTCTACCCGTAAAGAGTTTGACTGGCAATGTTTTCTTAGACTTATTATCATAAAATGCAGAAATGCCAATTTTGGGGAAGCCCTTAAAAATACATGAAATGAGAATACCTGGCTTTGAATCTGAACTCTACCACTCACTATGTGGTTTGGGCCCATTATTTGATCTCTTGGTGCCTTGGTTTTCTCATCTGTTAATGAGAGTTACTACAAATACTTACTTCTATTCCTCAGTGCATCTCAGTTCCTTCATCCATAAATCAATGTAACAATACTATCAACCCCATAGGGAGGCTGTGAGGATGAAAAGCCAAGACACAGTAAAACACTTACAGCAGAGTCTGGTGCATGGCAAAGAAGCCTTAAATGGTAGCTATTATTTTTATTATTGCTTTAGGACACACACCCCAGATACCATGCAGAGAAGCTGCAAATGGTAGAAACAAATCAAAACAAAACAAAAATCAAGCAAACAACAATGGAAAAGAAAGCAGAAACAAACACTGAATTTACCTTTAAGGAGCTAGTCTCTGAATTTAGAGTCTAGCAGAAGTATTTGCGAGTAAACATGATCTAGAGCAGATGTGATTCCATTAGCACGTTATCGGCTCATCCTTTCATTTCATCATTTCAAAGGACAACATTTCATTAAAGACCTTTGTGTACACTTTACCTATTTTCATGTCTGCAAGTATATATATATATATATATATATATATATATTTTTTTTTTTTTTTTTTTTTTTAAATAGAAAATTAGAAAGTTCTTTAAGTTTGCAGACTGGCATGGAAGAAAGAGAGTAAGTTTACAGTTGGAGAAGCCCAAGTTTGCCCTCAACTCACCTAGGATTCTGTTCCCGCTGGAGAATGGAGGTGAAGTAGAGGAAGTTTTCACAGGTGAGGCTTAGTTGACCACAGCTCATATTTCTTACGCGATAGAGCAAGGCTTCAGACTGGGGTCTATCTCTGCTTCACGCAGCATTGAACTCCTCCCAAACTGCATTTAGTCTGACAGTGTTTGTGCCTAGGATCCTTACAATTCCTTTCTGTTCTTTCTCTTCTTTAGACCCCTCTATCCTATCCTTCTCTTCTATAGACTCCACTCCCATCTGTATCTCTGCTCAGGCACCCTCCATGGAGCATGTGGACCACCTGCCAGTTCTTGCTCTCTGGCCTCTGGCTTCACTAACAACCTCTGTTCCCTTCCTCACTACTGCTCTGTCTCCACACTGCTTTACTCCTTCCAAACTGCAGCTTCTCTTCCTGGTCACCCACCCTGCTGGGATTGTTCTGCCTTTTCCTCCACCTTTCCCACGCTACCTGAATAAGAGTTCCGCATTTATGGTTGGCCTTGTCTTCACTGAGTAGAGAATTTCCCAGATTCCAGTCCTACTGATGTTACCACCAATATGAGGCATACCTTGTTACTGCCTTCCAGATGCTCACAATATAGCTTTCATGAAAGAAATGGCATTCTTGTATTAAGAGTCCTATAAGAGTGGGCAGAAGTCTATGACAGTTAGTGGAGAAATCACCTATGAGTGTGGTAATCTGGGAGGGCCTCATGGAAGATGTGGCACTTAGGCAAGGAAATGAGGATATCTGTCACTCATTTTATCACCTAGTTGACTAATCTGATCTTGACTTTAAAAGTTGGGAATTTTCGTTTTTAAAGAAAAAATCCAGAGAAGTGGGAAGAGAGAAAAGGGCATAGTAAGTAGCAAGGTAAAGAACTGATGGCATGAATAAAAAGCAGGATCAGAAAAATGAAGGACACAGCCCTGAAAAATTTCCTTTTTGATATGTAATTTTTTGTAAAGGATGGAGGCTTAGGAGTCACAAGGCAGCTTGGAATCCTGCCTCTGAAACTAGCTGAGCAATCTTGGATAAATTATTTTCACTTTCTAAGCCTTAATTTCAGTATCAGTTCAATGTGGATAAAAATGATAGAAACTTGCTCCATGAGGTACTGAGAGTATTAAATGAGATAGTGTGTGATAAACATTTAGGTGTTAGCTGTTATGCAACAAACAGCCAATTACCCTGAGCTATTTTCATGGGGATAAGAGAGCCAGGCAGATAACACTGTATAGAGGCTTCTCTGAATCATCCATATGAATATGGAATCATCCATATTCAGACAAGGCAATAGAACAGTTAGTTCTTAGACGTCATTCCCTGTGATACTGGTTTCTTCTTAACTGGTCATGGAAGAAATTTAAAGATATTACACACCAAGGCTCTAAGTATGGTGCTTTGAATACAAAAATATCACAGTTCAAGAATTCCCAGTAAAATGGCTGCTGCTTCTGGAGAAGCGTGTGCTTAAGAAAGTACGTTTCTTAAAGACTTTCTCCTCTAGGAAGTGTCCAAGGATAATTAAAAGGAAATGTCAACGAAGTACAGGGATGGAAGACTCAAATGGCTAAGAATTACATCTTCCCAGAGACATAAGTATCCTTGTCTCTTTATTTTTGTTTACTACGTATTTGTAAAATTTACTGTTCAACTGAACATACACTGCTCCCTTCAGTTTGCCAAAGTTGTGTTAGCCTGTAGGGATCCGTGGCTTTCAATGTCAAAGAAGACACTGGGGACATCACCCATCCTCCTTGAGCCTGGCACTGATGAAGCTTAGTAAGTATTTAGGTACTGGATGTGTGACCTTGGATAAATTACTTTCACTTTCTCAGACTTTCTCCCATCTGCCTTTCACAAGCTCTCTTCTGCCTTCCCATCCTCCCATGGTCCTTCCAGCATGTTCTTCGAGCACAGTGTTTCTGAACTCAAGGATGCTGGTCACTGTTTCTTTTGCATGGTGTCCCTACCCTGACCCTAGTCATTGTGCAATTCAAGGAAGCGGTCTGAGGCATGTGAACCCAGGATTACTCAAACCCCTTGTTTGTGACTTAACTAAGCACTATAACCTTACATAGGTACATCTACTTTCTGAGCCTCACTTCCTTCATTTGTGGTGATAACCAACTCCATGGCTGTTGTGAGGGTAACAGGAAATAAACCACTAAACACAGAAATAGGCACAAAACGCTTTGGGATTATTTTGTTTTTGTTGTTATTTTACTTTCAGGAATCCTGAAAATAACTATGGGAATGCTATGGGAATCTATGAAGTGAAGGAAAAGTACTTTTAGCCCAGAATTTTATAGCAGTGTATACTAAATATTACAGAAATTAACTCAGTAGTTTGTATGTGAATGTAAGACTCCCCCCTCCACGCTGTGCTCAATGCTATAGATGTCTGATTCTGTCTGTATCTGACACTGGACTTTCTTTCTGCTTAAGTTTGCACCCTCAAAAATATGCCCCAATGACACTCTTGCTGCCCTGGTTACCGCTAGTCACTCTATATGCCCACTGTTTTGCTTAATCTATGGATCTTCGTTTAATCTGTGGCTCCTCAGGCCTATGTCTGTCCCCATACTTTAGCTCAGATGTCAGTGCTTGCCTTTAGTCGTGTGCTTTGTCCTGCATACCCTTTACAAGCTCTCTTCTACCCAATCACCGTCCTCCCTTCGTGCACTCTGCATCCACCCTTCAGACTCAATTCCTTCTGACCTCCATTCTCCCCAGCACCTTCCCATGGACACACATGCATTTGTATACTTTGCATCACACTGACTATGCTCCAGTACAATTTTTTTTTTTTTTGCGGTACGCGGGCCTCTCACTGCTGTGGCCTCTCCCATTGCGGAGCACGGGCTCCGGACGTGCAGGCTCAGCGGCCATGGCTCACGGGCCCAGCCGCTCTGCGGCGTGTGTGATCCTCCTGGACCGAGGCACGAACCCGTGTCCCCTGCATCGGCAGGCGGACTCTCAACCACTGCGCCACCAGGGAAGCCCCCAGTGCAATTTTTGTTTAGGTATCGTTGCCACTGATGATCCTGCAGCTCCTACTGCAGGCTGACATTTTTCTTTTGTTTTTTGCAAACTTACTCTGTACCGGATAATGGGCTAAACAATGTCCTATATAATTGTATTTCATTCTCAAGTATTTTTATTAAATTTATTTTATAGATTAAAAAAAGGTCAAGGTGTTTACAATAATTTATGCAACTTGTATATTTTGGACCATGGGCATCTGACTTCAATATTTTAACGAATATTTATTGGTTAAAAATAAGTGAATGAATAAATGTCAGAGAAGATGAATTCAGTCAACAATTTTCAAGGTCCTACTCTGAGCAGATATATCAGGAGATGAATATGAAACTATTTTATACGTACATATCATATACATGTCACATACATACATATGTGCATGTTTTTATATCTTTGTTTTTTTTTGCGGTATGCGGGCCTCTCACTGTTGTGGCCTCTCCCGTTGCGGAGCACAGGACGCGCAGGCTCAGCGGCCATGGCTCACGGGCCCAGCCGCTCGGCGGCATGTGGGACCTTCCCGGACTGGGGCATGAACCCGTGTGCCCTGCATCGGCAGGCAGACTCTCAACCACTGCACCACCAGGGAAGCCCTCTTTGTTATTTTTTACAGAACACATTTTTCAAATCCGAGGTGCCTTAGCCATCTCAAAGTCAGAGAAAAGAGCCTAAATATCAAACCACTTACTGTGTGTCTCTCAACAGTGTTCTGAAAACAGCATGGTCTCATACTATTCTTATTAAGATGGTCAGATATAAAGGGGAGAAGAATTCAATGGCTTAATTTAACATGACTCAGAACCTACTTACATCATCTTTGGAAAGTTTTGGAGCTTAAGAGAGCCTCTGATTGTTCAATGCTCCTTTAATCACTACATGTGGAGAATTGGAATGTCGGGTTATTTGCCGTTGCTACATCAATATCTACCAATGTATTATTGTAAATGCAAAGGTTAAATGAAGCAGCCAGAATTGATTTATGCTCTATGGCTGATGTCAAAAGTGCATGGGAGAAAGTAATGAGATTTTTCCCATTTTCCTCAGCACCTTCCCACAGACACACTTGCATTTACATACTTAACATAATCCTGAGAGAAACCCAAAATACCTCCTGGCGTTGTGCATAAAGGCATAGGGCAGATAGCAGTAAGAGACTGCTTTTCTTTGCCATTCTGTAATTTTGCAATGCTCTCCAACTGTGTGTGGGGTGATCTGCCCGTACTCTGACTAGGCTTGGCCAGGGGCCTTGCTCTGATCACTAGAATGAATCAGAAGTGATAGTCTGCCAGTTCCAAACCTGAGCCTCAAGTGTTTCTCGGGCTCTCTGCACCATGAGAACTTGCCAAGGGTGAAAGTTCTGGAGAATGAAAAACAGGAGGGGCAGAGACCCAAGTTTCTGGGTTCCTCCAGTTGAAGTTAACCTGTATCCTGATACTCAGCTGACCCCAGACTCTTCAATAAGACCAGTGAAGATCAACAGAGCCATCTAGCTAATCCCAAACCAAGAGATGCTAGTTGTTGCAAGACTTCATTGAGGGTTTGTGGTTGTTGGCTTGACAGGAAATGGTGATACAAGACTCAGTTTAACTGGGGATGTAACTGATGAAGGAGAGAGAAATGAAAAAGATAATAATAGCAACAGAGGAAGCCAAACAGTGCCTTACCTAGAGATGCAGACGGCTCTCCTTGAAGAAATCCCAAGCTGATTTACAGGAGACCAGCTGGAGTTGCCTCTGTGGTCTCACCAGAAGGTCTAAGAGGTCGCTTGGAATAGGAAAGATACAGAAGTTGGCCAAAGGAAGGATTTGGAAAATGTAATAGGTCCAAATGAGCCAAAATTACAGAAGCTCTGGCTTATTTATTATTAAAAAATAAGTGTGAATTCTTATACCAGGAAAAAAAAAAATCAGAGTTGAGGATTACGGCTAGTGCTGGAGGAGTTAATTAGCTATTGGAGCTGAGATAAAAATTAGAACTAGATTTTTTTTTTTTTTTTAATTTGAAAGAGATTTGGAAGTGACTCAACCCAGTTGTTGGTTTTTAAAAGCTTTTATGCCTCACCCCCTTTCTTCAAGTAACTATCCCAGTGGGATCCTCATATATAGTAGATAAATGAGCCCCTAGCTGAGTTCGGGATGGAGTAGGGAGCCTGCAACCTTTTTCCCCAGTCTCCATGGTGCTCTCTGAGTCACTGCTGTGGGAACTTCTAGGGCTTCACTGGTCACGTGTGCAAACCAGCCACAATAGCAATGCTGGGACTTGAACGCCTCACAGAGGGATTTATTATACAACTGAGCTCCTCTAAATGGCCTAAAAATTATTTCTATACTTGTGAACCTTACGATGTTTACATTTTTCCTCTTCCGCCCAATATAGGATACACTGAAGGCTGATTTGGGTATCTTTTCTTTGGAAAAAATTTCAAGGACTATTCATCCACTTAATTGTTAATATTTTACATGAATAGTAGTTTTTCAGAGGACCTTTCCTTATGAATAATCACTCTACGTTCTGATTTTCCAGTCTCTGCCAAATGAAGTTTTCTTTCCTTCTGGCTTAGAGTTCAGTACATCTCTATTTCCAGCATATTTTATTTCACTGGCTGATGAATCTTAACATTTAGTGTCCATGTGAGGGTGACACAGGATAGATCTCCTATATCACCTTTAAAATGGTGCCAACTACAACGACATCTGGTTAAAGTGAATGCTGGATTAATAAACAGAGCCAAGATATACTTACAATATAATGTCTAAGTTAGAACAAACATATACTAGAGTCCTTATCCTTTTACCATAAGGGTCAAGCTCTTCGGTATGGTAAGCATGACCCTTCATGACATAAACTCTGCCCATTACTTCTCCATCTACAACTTTGAAAGCATATTCAAAGTTTTTGTACTTCATCAAAAATGCCACGATGCCTAATCTTGTTATATCTTCACAAATGCTGTTCCCTTGCCTGGGATGCTCTTTCTCACTTGTTGACATATTAAAGTTCTCTTCTTCCTTTAAAACACTGCCTCAGCCTTACTTCCTACAAGGAAGTTAAATAGTCCCTCTTCTCAACTACTTGTTATATATATATATAT
>NW_020172476.1:1907778-1946470 GCF_003031525.2 Neophocaena asiaeorientalis asiaeorientalis
TTGCCATTACGCTGTACCATAACTGTGTACATGTCCTGCCTCTACCCAATGAGAAGAGCAAAGTCCAATATAGCATTTTCTGTATGGCAGACATTCATCACATATATAAACTCATTTAATCTTCATAGCTTTACGGGAGTAGGACTATTATTATCATCTTCCCCTTTTACAGATGAGGAAACTGAGGTACCAAGAGTTTACATAGTTAGTTGGGATCCGAATCCAGGCAGGCAGGTTCCAGAGGCTATATATACTATGTTGTCTCTTGACATTGTGGGCTCCCTGAAAGCACAGAGAATGTCTTGATGCTTCCATATTTGCCAATCTGAACCAAAGTTAATAGGGCACACACAATCTCCACTACTGCTACTAAGAGGTGCAACAGTATCTTATCTGGGATAACTCTTGCATTCCAGGGGGATACTAGTATTCTGGCAACTATAAATCCCTCCATGAACTTGAATGGCAACAGTGAAAACAATCCGTATGCGTTCACTCTGATCACAGCAATCTAGCCAGTTATATGCTCCTTGGCTCAGATCACATTTCTTCAAAGACCTTTTATTACATGATATCCTATATGCATTTGTTTAATGAAACTGATGCTATCACCACTCACATATGGTTGTCTCACAATTCTGCTGCTAAAGCAGACTGGGGAAAAATATTTTCTTTGATTCCAAGAGATGAATTGACTTGACTTACCAATGTATGCTTGCTTTCCTGATTTTACTTTGGCTATTGGAAGAATTGTATCTGGGCAGATTTCCCATTCTAATCACTCAGAAAACAGCTGTGGGGTCCCTGAATATTAACAAACAAGGGTTCCAAGGAAAACAAGATGCTGGCTTGAGGGCATTTTCAGTGATCTGACAGGTCAGCAAAGCATTCGTGTTGTGAACACCTGTCACAAGGTATTCACAGCCAGCGCGGTGCTGCTGATTCTCAAAAGTGGTGCACAGCAAACAAAGTAGAGAAACGCTTCAGAACGTGGAGAAAGGCAATAACTAAGCTAGCAAAGCCAATTATGGTTTTTCAAAATGTAGTTGGTAGGGAGTTCAGCAGTCAGTCAGTGAAATACAATTTTCTGTGAGGTAGCAGGGATTTATTGTACTATAGTGCTCTTATTTCTCCAGTTATGGAATTAAAGGACATGACAGAGTAGAGAGTAGAAAAGAAGGATTCCAGGAAGAAGGACTGGATAACCGTAAGGGAAAGCATCCCTGATAAATATATATCCTAGAGCATCTGGTAATTAGACTGGCACTTAATTTCTGATACTTAAGTCTGGGGTTTGCATACACTACTAGTTTTGATGTCAAATATCTACTATTGAATTTGTGCTTTCCCCGTGTAACTGTAGAGGGTCAGGTAAAAGACTCCTCTCCATTCTCTTTCTAATCAAGTAATTTCTACATAGTGTGTAAGTCATTTTCCAAGGGAATACAGTGACTATACAGTATTGGGGACTGTAAAAGTTCTCCCCTGGGCAACTAGTTAAGGGCCAATGTGGAAGTGCCTCTGTCCTTATATTGCCAGTCCAGACTCATCTTACAAACTCTGTTTCTATAGTATCCTATCACTACTTTTTAACTACATTTGGGCATCTCACAGGGCCCTCAAAACTTAACGAAGCCCAAATGCAACTCAATTATTGCTCTCCTGACAAAACGTCTATTTTTTTTTTATCCTCGTGCTTATTATTTCAGTAAATACTAACATATCTGCCTACTGTCCAAGTCAGAAAGCCAAGTGGATTCAGAGGGTTTGCCAGAAGGACTGTGGGAAGGCATAAGGCAGAAGAAGGTTATGGAAGGCATACCAGAGTAGGGTGCAGAAATAAAAGACAAACACTAAAATATGGGAATGGGCACCTAATTCTTCCCTATTCCGTTGCCTGTGTTGCATCTATCACTAAAATCAGCCGTTTCTATCCCTGGGAGAGCCCTCCATCTCTCCAATTCCTTCTCCCTACCTCTCTAGTCAAGCCGCCATCACTTCTTCCATTTATTACTGCATTGGTCTCCCCAGTGACCTCAGAAATCCTCTCTACTTTCTACAATCCACAGGCTCACATTTGTAATCAGAGCATTGTTTTTTTTCTTTTCAGTGCAAAGCTTACCATTTCACCCTCCAACTTAAAATCCTTCATGGTTTTCCATTGTCTCCCAAAACAGACCTTTACATTCCTAGCAAGGCTTTGACAGAACTAGGACCAGGCTTTGATTCTGCATTTGACCTCCCCTCTGGTTCTTAACTGGGTGTAGATTTTGCATCTCAGGGGATGTTTGACAATGTTTGGAGACAGTTCTGATTGTCATAAGTGATCAGGAGTGTGCTGGTTTCTAGCACGTAGAGGCAGGGATACTGCTAAATAGTCTACATTATACAGGACAGCTTTCTCACAACGAAGGATTACTTGGCCCCAAATGTCAATAGTGTTGAAGCTGATAAACCCTGAAATCACCTTATCTCATGGCCTCTTTCCTTTCACTTCCTTCATTTCTGCTATTTGTTACTTTTTTCACTTCCATGGATACACTATATTCAACCACATCTTTAATCCTTCCATATGGTGTTTCTTCTTCCTGGAATAATCTACACATTTTCCCCTCTGACCCCTAACCCTTGACTTGACCAACTCCCACTCATCCTTAGTTTTCAGCTTACTTACTTACTCAGGGAAGCTTTTCCTGAGCCATCATACTAGATTTGTTTCCTTTGTCATACGTTCTCAGAGAATACAGTATCTTTCCTCATAAACACACTTTTATTGTCAGCTCTCCCACAATACTGTGGAATTAATTCCTCAAGGGTAGGGACCATGTCTGTCTCATTCACCTGAACTCCAGGGCCTAATATACTATAACATGCTGCCCTTAAGAGTCTCCCTATATATAATTAAAAAGTACTCAATGAGTAAGGCCTAAATTCATGCATGAATAAATGAATTAAAATTGCTTCCACTAAACTACAAAATTTTTTCAAACCAGATCTTAGCTCAAATTTCAGTTGGCCTATACTGGAGGCAGTTGGTCTGTAACTCCCATCACCACCAATCCTTTTTCCAGTGTAGGGCACAGGCTAACTAATGACATCCATGAATGTTCTGTGACCTTTTATATTTTGGAAGTATGATTTCAAGTATCCTCACTGTGAATGACGTTTAAGAAGCCTGAATCTATCCTTACCACTTTTTAGTACCAGTAAAAGTCTTTGAAAATCCACAACCAAGTGTGATGTGAAAGCAACAAGAGATGAAAAGTTTTTCTCTTGGAATCACAATATATGAGTTTGCCAGTTTATGTGTTTCACCCAGAAAAACATAGTTTCCTAGATCCAAATACAACTGGATTTGTAAATACCCATTCCTGTCATCATCTCTTTAAAAGAGCAAGGTTGGATGCCCTTTGCTTTCCTTGATATGAAGTGTTCTCATCACCTTTTATACTTACCTATTTCCTCTCTTTGGAGAAAAACACCATCTTCCCAGTGCAAGGGGCTCAGTGAAGACTTTCACACAATTTTTTAGAGACAGGAAATTTTTGCTGTTCCCACCAGACACTAGTTTCCTCAAAATTCCAGTTACAGAGTAGATGGCATTTGAATATCTTGATCACAAAGGAAAGGCCCATCTGGTTGAAATGAAAGTGGCTGTCCTGTAGCCTTCGCAGACATAGATGCAGCTCACAAACTACTCATTCAAGCTGCAGACAATAATACAATGATGTAATTTTGGATGTACTCCATTGCGATTGGAACAATCTGCAACCCTAATATTGGGCATAAGGATACTGAAGCAGGAATGACACCGGTTTCTTTCAACAGGGTGACATTTAACGGAACCATACAGGAAATTTCATGACTTGGCCAAATGTGAAAGAGAAATATTCTCTTGGGCAGGAAGAGTGTGTATCTGTCCAAGGGGTATTTATACTCTACTCTCACTGCAGAGAGAAAGAAGGAAACTTACAGAGTAGATTAAGAAAAAAAAAACTTTGCAGCCATTTTGGGGTATACAAACAAGAACTCAGAATTTAGGCAAGAACTTTAGACATCGAACAAACAAACAAAAAACCCAAACAAACAAAAACTAGGCAAAAAGAATTGGATGAAGACAGATCAAGAGCTGAGACTTTAGGGAATTCCTAGCTGTCCAGTGGTTAGGACTCCAAGCTTTCACTGCGAAAGGCGAGGGTTCAGTCCCTTGTCGGGGAACTAAGATCCTGCAAGCCGCTTGGCACGGCCAAAAAAAAAAGCTCTGAGACTTCCTTTCATTTGAATGGTTATAAGGGTTACATTCAGTTCCCCAAGCAAGAAGTAAACAGGTTGAGAGCCCCAATCTTTTGTCTACTGTGACAGTTCATGATCGATCCCTCACTACTGAACGACAGTAAGCAGTGTGTAGTCCTCTTTATGGAACAGTACGGTTATTCATACTTTATAACTTCTTTTGACGTATTCAAAATGTGATGAGTTAAAAAACCTCTTCATGTTTGTGTAAACGCCTAGACTAGGCAAACCCTATTAGCATGTGAGCTTTGTGCTCAGACTGGATCCATCCCAAATAAAAAAACAGCAACACATATCTGCAGGCACTAAGCATCCCATTTATATTAAAATATTTAATTCTTATAACAATCTGTAACAATTCAACAAGGAAGGTACTATTATGATTTTCATTTTACATCTAAGGAAACCAGGCCTAAAGAGGTAAAATGACATGCCTGAGGCCACACAGCTAGTGAACAGCTGAGACTCAAATATCTGAAATATCTGTGGTTTAATTAAGCTCATTTGTGATAAGCATGTATATTTCTTCCCTGTTCCAGCAGGAGTGTTATATTGTTTGCACCTCTCTACTCTATAGCCTCACCACCAACTTAAGCAGCTCTCAACGCTCCAGCTCAGGCTGGAACAAGAATAATGTTCAGGCAGAAGTTTTCCCTAGGGCAGGGCAGAAATTACATGCACTGCCATGCACACTACATATTCAAAATACCACGCGGAGCTCTTTCCTTGTAATTTAGGAAATGAGCTGTCCCCTTGCAACACCAGTGATGACACAGAGAGACCCGGCATACCCATCCAAGTTAAAGGAGATGGATCAAGTGTATGAAAGCAAAAGTTGATTTTTAAAAAAAAATCTATAAGCTAAAATATTCCATTGGCCAAGGTGATAGTATCAATACAGACAAGTATCAGGGATTTCCCCCTAACAACCTTTATCTCAAGATGAGTCCTTCGGCTTAGCAAAGTGTTTATACAACAACGCATTAAAGATTAATATCTATAATATTTTCAAAGGAAGGGAAATTTTCCCTTGACATATCTTATTTCCCTTAAG
The DNA here is from genome assembly GCF_003031525.2 of Neophocaena asiaeorientalis asiaeorientalis. Lineage (NCBI taxonomy): Eukaryota > Metazoa > Chordata > Mammalia > Artiodactyla > Phocoenidae > Neophocaena > Neophocaena asiaeorientalis. Next base: position 1,913,126 of record NW_020172476.1, read on the forward strand.
GTCCCAGAAGAGGGAGAAAATGATATACCCTGCAATTCGCTATTCAATCAAACTTAAATTCCCCGTGACTAACTTCCCATAAATATTTCTGGATAAATCATACAGTGTTTCTCTTGCGGCCTCTAGAAACACCATGACTGTCACCCCCTAGAACCAACAGCTAAGAAATGGCAGGTAGAGATTATGGAGACATGCTAATATATTTTGATGAATAAGGTACCCTGAAACAGTGGCTGAAAAATGTAAAATACTTCATTCAGTCATATATCAACTACATATTTTACACAGCCTAATCCTTCATTTATTCTCCCTAAAAAGGGAAATAAGGATGCTAAGTAGAAACTGGTGATTCTAATCTAAAAGTGATTCACTGGACTCCAAGTGCTTCCTTTCTTTCCTTTATGTAAAATAAAGGAGGACATTCTCATTCATTTGTTTCTTCATTCAAGAAACACTGCATACTATGATTATTAACTAGACCAGTACATTACACACTTTAATGTGAATGCAAATGATCCCGTAACATTGTAAACTGCAGATTGGTTTTGGGGTGGGGTCCAAGAGTCTGCATTTCTAGGAGGAGTCAATGCTGTTGGTCTGTGGACCACCCTTTGAGTACTAAGAGTCTAGATCAGAATTATCCAACTGAAATTTCTGTAATGATAGAAATATTCTATATTAATTAGCCCAATGTGATAACCAGTAGACACATGTAATTATAGAGTATGTGAAATGTGGCTAGAGTGACTGAGGAAATTTTAATTTAATTTACTTTAATTATATAAAGTTTAATTTAAATAGCCACATACGGCTATCATTGACTACATTATTGGAGAATTCAGTCTCATAAGGAAGAACAAGCTTACCATTTAATGGAAGATATTTAACCAGATTATTGGGATGTGATATGTTCAGTCCTTTAATGATATTATTAATAACATGAAATTAATAAGAGAGGAAGAAATGAGGGGATGTAAGGTATGAGTAGGTTCCAGTTAAATGATCTGGTCTTCAATTCTCCTGAGCTCAAACGTAATGGCTCTCTAGCTCTGTATATATGGCTAGAGCCCTAAAAGCAAGGTGAAAAGGAAAAGAGGAATGCATGTTGAATTTTACTTTGTCAAGGTATGAATTAGCCATGGTGACCCCTCCAAATACAGGAAAAGACTCTTGTCTGAGCTGCTGTATCACTGCAACTTTGTACCTTTAGTTAGAAGGACCAGATGAAGACACCATCTTTGCATCAATTGGATTATGATTAAATTCCACAGGAGAACAGACAAGACTCATCAATTCTCATAGGGAAAGCTGGCTGGCACCCATTATTCCCCTACTCCAAGGAAGAAATAATTTGGTGTGATAGTTATAGGCAACGTCTGACCTAAAGAACCACATCAAATTGTCATGACAACTGATGGTTTGTAGTCTGGAGATAACCATCTGATCTCTCTGACACTCATTAATGGAACTCCAGCTGTGCCTACTTTTGAAGCAGAGAAAAGCAAGACAGGGAAGGGGGAGAAATGCAAGAGGTCTCTGTGACTTGTTAATAGCTCTCAGGATTCTTTCCTAATGGGCTTAGTTTGAAATGAAAACAATAATATTTGGTGTCATCAGCATTGTCTTTTGAAATACACACTTTTTTCCTCCTGGTACATGTTTCAGAAGGAATGAGTCGGCCATTAAAATTTACACAGTTCCGAGTGTACTGCTTTTTCTTCCCCTAAATGATGGCTGACTCGAAGAGGGTAAATTTGTCTCCCTTTTTGTTTTTGTTGTTTTGTTTTTCAGTTAATGGGGGGGAAATTACTTCACTGTAACTATGGTAACAAAGATGCACCTTTTTTTTCTTTCTTCTCCTGTAGTTTGGTAGATATTCAGCTTTGGGATGTGGAAAATCTCAAAGGTCTTAACCAGTTTAGCACTAAAAAGAGAACCCCAAACCATTTTCTTCTTAAGTTTTCATAGCTATGAAATACCCATTAGAAGAATAATATCACAACCATGTATGAACTGCAGAATGTTCATGTCACATACACTAAGGTTCAGTAAACCATTTTTGCTGTATCTTATCTTTTGTGAAATAGGAATGGGTGACAAACTGCCTAGAAGATAGATCCAGACCCATTTAGTTAAAGCACAACTCTTATCAAATAGAACCCTATTTAAAGACCTTCAGTAACTTGTGGTTGCTTATCAGATCAATTCTAAACAGTTTCACCTTCTATTTTCACACAAAGACCCTAGGACCTTCTAGGAAACCTAAGAGGACTCAATCTTATTCAATAGATGCCCCTGCCTTGCTTACATGCCTGATTTTACTGATTGTAGCTTATATTGTTTTCCTCATCTTGTTCATGCTCCCTTCTCTATATACTTCTTTCCTCTGTCTCTAGTTCCTTAATTCTAATTCAAATACCAAGGCATATGGATCTCACAGATATCCTTTAACTAAATCCGGCAACACACTTTGGGACATCCTCACATGTTCTGCACTATCTACTCTAATTAATATAACACTCTCAACTTAGTCTGTCTCTTGTGTTATTGCCCACTCACCTTTCCATCTTCTGACATACATCTAATGAGAGAAGTAGAGGAATAAAAAGCTGTGATCATTCACAAATGTCCTTGATAGTTTCCCATGGAATTCCAAGGGTGTTCTGAAGTATTATATTTTTGTTTGTTTTCGTGGTTGCAGTTGTGGTCAATGCTGTTTTGTTTCTGGTAAGCCTCCGATAAATCTGTTCAAACAAATTCTTGTTCCAATCCTCCTGCTTCATTTAGCTTACTCATTTATTTAATCATTCATAATGAACGTGTAGTAAGTGCATCCTATGTACCATTTACCATGCTAGATGATGAAAGAATTGCAAACGAAAATACAAAATAATGCTGTCTTCAAAATGCTTAAGTCTAATAGAGACCAGAAAGTAAACAATTACAAATCAACATGAGAGGCCAAATATATATGACAACTAAATGCAATATGTGTTCACAATCCTAAACTGTATCCAATATTGGAGTTTTTTTTTTTTAAAGCCATAAATGACATTTTTGGAACAAGTGGACAAGACTATCATTGTAAATTAGATAAAGTGATTGTGTCAATATTAAATATCCTGAACTTGATAACTGTACTGTAGGTGAAAATCAAGGGGTAAGAAGGCATAATGAATATAACCTACTCTCAAATGATTAAAAATAAACCATTATATAATTGTTATAAACATATATATATACACATATACATACACACACACACACACACACACACACACAGACTATAAAACAAATGTAGCGAAAATACAAACAATGGTGAATGTGGTTAAAGGATATATGAAAGTTCTCCAAATTACCCTCGTAACTTTTCCGTAAATTTGAAACTGTCTCAAAATAGAAAGGAAATCAATATGGTGCACCACAAAAGAGATTTGGGTCAGGATGTTCTGGATGTGGGACAAGAGAGAGCTTCGCTCTGCTTGGTCAGGTGGGGAAAAAATTGGTAAAGAAATGCCTGACCCATGATTTTAAAGGGTGACAAGTTCAAATCAAAGAGAAAGAGAACTGGGGCTGCAGGCAGGGTTGAGAAAACTGCAGGGATGCTATTATACAATTTATGAATATAAAAGCTAGTTCTCCATTTTTCCTGCCCCACCACCATAAAACAAGAACAATGGTTACAGTTAAAATATAGTTATTATCATTCCCATTAGCCTTGAGAGCAGTGGTACTCTGTAATTAAATCTATCTATCTAAATGATATATTATATATTTCTACAATTTATAGAGCAATAGTTAGCATTTTGAACTGTCAATTAAAAATGCAAAAGTGATGACCATATAAGAATTCAGAGTACAAAATATAAAAATAAAAGAATGAGACAGTTGCCAGTTTGTCAAAAAATACTCATGATGCAAAGGCGAGACCAATGTTTGCCTTCAGTTTCTCGAGTAGATAGTAACAACATAAGCTATGTTGAGTTCTGGTTCTTTCCTTGGAACTCTGTAAGCACTTTTTGCATAATACTATATTTAGTATATATCCTCACAAAAACCCTCTGACATAGGATACATTTTTATATTAAGCTGTATCTGAGCAAACAGCGATTTGAAGAAATGCAGTACCCTCTCCCAGGTCAAGCATCCAGGATGTGGCAGAGGTGGGATTCCAACCCTAACAACCTGGTGACAGAAGCCTCCGAAATTGACCATGCCTATGTAAAGGGAGAGGAGTTCAGTCTAAGGAAGTATTTTCAATTTGCCAAACTCTTGATATAAGTTGAATATTTAATTATAAAACACCTGCGAAGTAGTAATATTCCTATTTTATCTATGAGAGAACAGAAACTCAGAGAGTACAATAACTTGCCTAAAATAACAAATGTCTGACTTTTGATTTACTCTCGTCTGACTTCAAAGCCCCTTGTAATTTTTGCTCTGCTTTCAGATCACTCTTCAGAAATCCCTGCTTTTCAACTGGCATCCTTCATTCACGATTCCAATTTCCCCCAGGGGTTTCCAAATTGAATCTGGTATCTGAGCGTAGAACTGTGGTGTTGCTTAATTGGTCATCTGCTGCTGAGTGAAGGGCTCAGCAGGTTACAGGTGGGTAATGGGTATTTATATGTATATATATATATATTTTTTTTTCTTTGTTTCTGACTTGAGGAGAATTTTAGGCTCTTTTACAGAAGCTTATTCAGAAGCAAGAAAATATAATTCTGCCCATCACTCACCACCCCTTGAAACACAGTGATAGCTCAAAGATAGACTTGACAAATGGTGCCATGCTGGTCTCTTTTCTTTTAATGATGTCTTGATTGAATTTTCTCAGTGAACAAATTAAAAGAGGATTTGCCTAGTGCCAATGCCTCTGACTCCTTGTGGGATTAAAAAAACCCAGCTGAACTCTTCCTGCCTCTGTGAGGATCAATGCTTAGGAGATTTTGCAACGGTAACTGACCTCCCAAGGCTTTTGATGAGTTGTAGGACGGGATCAAGTCCAGCTGGTCCTTCCATAGATATACTGGCTCCTGCAGTGTCTGCTCACAGGAGTAAAGCAGGGTTTTTTTTGTTTTTTGTTTTTTTTTTTGTCTTTGGTGGTAATATAGACTGGCTCTCACGTTACCCCATTTTTTCCAGTTCATAAGAAGCTAGGGATAGAACTCCCATGCTCAAACCCCTAAACTTGTCACATCACTCTGGAAATAATTCCTTTTCTAGTATTGAGTGAGGATAAAACAAACTGATCAGCAGCCAGTAAAGTCATGCTTACCATTTTGGAACGAATTAGTAGATAGGCATGAGTACAGCTACGCTGAGCCCACAGAAAATGCTGTGGCCATTCTTACGGAAAAACCCGAACAAACTTTTTGGCCAACCCAATAGTTATGTAATTGATGCTCACTGACAATTCTTTTAAAGCCGTCTTTACCTTTTGACTCTTAGAGCCTTGAAGGATATAAAATTAGTTTATTTATCTCTGAAATCCCAAGCCTAGGACAGTTCCAAAAAACATGAAATAGATACATTGCCCATTAGGTATGTAAAAGTTTGCCAGAAACGGTACCTTTTTTGACAAAGGAAATCGAGAATTTTTTTTGAATATCTACTCTGTATCAGGCCCTGTTAGGCACTTTACAAATGTGAATCTTCATACCTGCTTCATGAAGTAGGTGCAAATATTATCTTCATTCTTCAGAGGAAGAAACTGAGGTTCAAAGCGGTTAAGGAAAATGCCCCTAGCCCCACTGCTAGTAAAAGAGAATGGTGGGATTCAAACTCAGACACTCACATTTCACAGGCCTCATGAACCACTTTGTCACACTGCAAAAAGTTAGAAACAAGGCAAAAGTACGGCACTAACTTTTACACAAAAGGGATTTACATACAACATACTAGTTGGAAGGGGTAGGCTTGAAGTTGACTTTACCTAGCATTCTTTCTATTTTTACTCATACGTGTGTTTATTTGGGTTGACTTTGGAAATGGGGAAGATTTAGCTTCCTCCTCTCAAAACATCTTCTGATGCAGCTATATCCTAAGTTCGGTGGTAATAGTAGTGGTGGTTTTTACACGTTAAAAATCATCAGAGAGGGCTTCCCTGGTGGCGCAGTGGTTGAGAGTCTGACTGCCGATGCAGGGGACACGGGTTCGTGCGCTGGTCCGGGAAGATCCCACGTGCCGCGGAGCAGCTGGGCCCGTGAGCATTGGCCGCTGAGCCTGCGCGTCCAGAGCCTGCGCTCCGCAACGGGAGAGGCCACAACAGTGAGAGGCCCGCGTACCGCAAAAAAAAAAAAATCAGAGAATCTCAAACTTGAATGTATTTTAAAGGTAATTTATTCTAACTTCTATTTGCTCAAAATCACACAATTTTACTCTCTTTCACAATGTAACCACTGATCGTTATCACCATAGCAGTGACATATGTCAAGTAGCGTGTTACTTGGTTTATAACATTTTCTCCTTAACTATTCACAACTGTCTGTGTGATAGTTATTTGATTTTCCCCACTTTACAGATGAAGAAAGAGAAATGTTGTGTACCTTGCCCAAAGTCACACAACTTGTAAGTAGCTGAGCCAGAATTCAAAACAAAGTAGTCTCATCCAGACTCTGTGCTACTGATCACTAGATCAGTGGGTCTGAAATCGTGGTTTGTGGAAGACTGAGGAGTCCCTAGACTATCTCAGGATTCCAGAAGGTCAAAAGAATATTTAGTTTGCAGGGCAGAACTAGAGACACGGATATAGAGAACAAACGTACGGACTCCAAGGGGGTAAAGTGGGGGGCGGGGGCAGAGGGGGTGGGATGAACTGGGCGATTGGGATTGACATGTATACACTAATATGTATAAAATGGATAACTAATAAGGACCTGCTGTATAAAAAATAAATAAAATAAAATTCAAAACAAAAGAGTATTTATACTGATACTAATACATGGTTTGCCTTTTTCACTGAGTTGATATTTTCACTGATGGTACAGAAGCAATGCTGGGGGTACCTTAGCAGGAATCAAGGTGGCAGCACTAGGTCAAATTAGTAGTCACTGGATTTCAAATTCACATACTGGTAGCAAGGCAATGTCCATTTCATTTAATGAAGCAGTAAATGTTATTAATTTTATTTAATCTTGACTTTTGAGTAACACTTTTTTTTTATTCCATGTAATAAAATGTGACATACAAAGAAAGTGCTTTCTTCTACACTAAGGAAGTATAATGGTCATCTCAAAGAAAAGCACTTGTATGATTGTGTTGTGAGCTAAACCAGATGCTTTTTCATAGAACTCCATTTTCATCTGATAAAAAAACTGACAAACAACCTATGGTTTTTCTTGCTTGGATACTTGCAGGCAAGCATTTGTTCCAAAATTGACAAGTAAGCCCATCACGTCAAAGAGAACAACTGACACCATTTGTGTCCTATGATCAAATTTGACCTTTCAAAAAAATACTAGAATTTTGGAAGACTGTTCATCACAATGAGTTTGACAGCTTCCCAATACTTAAAACAATTTTATTATTAGATGGGTGATGATATTAATAAATGTGTTTTTTGATATAATAAAATTTGTCGATAGTTAGAAGATCTGTATAACTCAGTGAACCTGTATTTTCCAAATGACCAACCCATGTTGTTAAAAAGTCATCCATGGGATGGTCAAAGGGCAAATTAGACCAATGCCTTGTAATGTAACAGATAAGGAGAGCTCATTGGTATGGTCTCATTTTCTACATTGCAGTTAACCTTTAGGAAACTTCTGCTTGTTGAGCTTTCATATATTCACAATTATCTGAAAAGGTAATTAAAACAACCTCCTTTCAAACTACATACCTGTGTGAAGGCCTATATTTTTCTGTACCTAAAATAAAACCATGTATCTCTACAGACTGAATGAGAACCCAGATCTCTGCTGTTAAACCAGAGAAAGGTAAGATAATGCTACTCTTCTCATTATATTGAAAAATAGATATCTTCATATAACTGTGCTATTTATGTTAACAGGTAACACATTTCCTATTGTTATCTGAAGCCAATTTCTGCCTTAAAATTTTGTTTCATTTTATTAGTAGATATAATGTACATAAACAAAAGCTTTTTTTTGATCTCAGTAATTTTATACGAATATAAATGGATCTTGACACCAAATATTCTGAGAACTGTTGTGCTAGATTATCTCAAACCCTATCAGATGTAGGCTTTTATCTCTTTGGTTGAATGTTTCCAAAGATGGTAAAATCACTACCTATTAAGAAATTCTGTTATATTTGAAAACCAATCAAATTATATCTTTGACTTCTACTCATTGGTCCTGGTACCATGTTCCGAAACCACAAAAAGGAAAGCTAATCCCTCTTCCTTAAAACAGACCTTAAAAACTATAAGACTGATACAATATTAATTTAAAATAAACTATGAACCCACCAATTAGTACTTTCATCTAACATTTATTTTTCTATCTTGTTCGTAAGGATATTGAAAGATTTTATCAATTGTCTTTCCGAAATGCAAACAAGAAAACTATTTTCTCCTAATCTGCCAATGGAGGAACCCCAGAGAAGAAAACTATGAAGTAAGTGTGACACTGTATCTTCTCAGAGGAGCCATGTTGGCTCCTGGGAATTACAACTTCTTTTGCTAACTGTTCACAAACTGTCCATGCCTGAAGCTTGAATGAGATCTGACACACTTATTAGAAAACTATGGCAACCAAAACCAAAAAAATCATTATAGTTGACTAAGTATTTATAAATCCAAGTTACATTTTGCGCATATGAATTGATATGACTCAGTTGTACTGCAGTACCATCTTTAATTGGATTGTTGGGAGAAATATTGGCCTTAGAAGTAAGCATGCCCTGCTCTGTCTTCATATTGGGCATATATAATTTTTTTCTCATTTTAAGTTTCCTTAAATACCAAATTTAAAAAACTTGAGTTAGATCATCTTAGATGTCCTTTATCAGTCCTTATGTTTGATGCTGACCATATATTATATATAATGTATCCATAATAAATTAGGAATTGGAAAAAGTTTCAGATGCGTCATTGCCTGTTTTTCTTTTTAAGCACCCATTAAAGTCATCTGTTTATGACAAAAAATAATTTAAGAAATATCTAACGTTTCTTAATGAAAAGACTGCAGAATTGAAACTTCTCCATCGTTCTGTTGATTGCTTTTTCCCTTCTCCATTTTTGACAAAGGGGGTCTCAGTTAAAAATTTCAGGTTTGAATGTTTTTTCGACTCCAGAGACCTTCTCAGCATCATTCATATTTTTGTGCTTGTTGACAGCTAATATTTCTATTGCAAATATCAAACAGAAAAGCACAGTGTTACACAAGTCACTGAACACAAAAAGGCAGAAAGTAATGACTCTATGTTTTGGTTCATTTACTGTGAATCCCAAGTCAAGAATATGATACTAAAAACTTGGGGAGTAGCAGTGAGACAATGTAAAAGCATCAGATAAACATAACAATTTGAGAATGGTACGGCAGACAGTCTGTGCACAGGTGGAGAATAAAGCTCAAAATGGTCCCAGGAGCAGGAAACACTGGCCCTCAGCATTTATAAAAGCTATTATTGTCCCCCTGCTGCAGATAACAGGATCTGGAATTGAGCATATTACTATTGCTTTTCGCTACTTTTTCCTCCGAACCATTGGAAAGTACTGTTTTTAAAGAAGCTCAATGTGTAGAGGAGTGTTACTCAATTTTCCTGGAAAACTATTGATTTGCCACCCACAAACTTTGGCATATTTAGTGCATTTCAGAATTATGATATCTTACCAATGCCCACGTAAGTTTCTTCTTCCATAAAATTCACAAAAGCAGCCTAGAGCATTACTCCACTCCTAGAAAAGCACTCTTTCCTCAGCATTTTTATTAACTAACAGTGAGGCGTGATGTGACATTGCTGGCCAATTGGCAACCCAGGCACTCCCAGGGCAGAGAGTTGGCAATAATCTCCCCAGAAGCATAAACACTGGCTGCACTGTCGCCGTGGGGGATGCTGAAAACATGGGGGCTTCCCTCTCTAGACATATGTTAATTTGCAGCTAACATAGGATGAAGGAGAGCCTTTCAGAGTTTCTGGCTTGGAGGTCCACCACTGAGACTTGGGCGTTGTTCCTACCCAGAGTTGAAAACTCTGGCAATGTATATTATATAATTTCCACTGCTGCCAAAGGTACCTCCAAAATGAGCTTGTTGCTGTTCCCCATGCCTTCACATTTGCAGGTCTCCAAATCCTCATGTCTTAAGAAGCAATAATTACATTTCATAGAAACTAACTTGTCCACTAAATAATTATAAATTAATCTTAGAGGTCAAAGTATTCAACCCTTTATCCCAGCTTGGAATTCCACCATCTTTCCTTCACTCTCTCTTCACCTTTTCTCTCTCTATTACTTTTCCTTCACAACTGCATTAGCCTTTCTTCCCCAATGCCCTCTAACTCTTAGGCACCTTATCCTTCCCTTTCTCTTTCATTCCAATTTCCCTAACATAACCAACAGGACCAGAAACCTGACTCAGCCAGAAAATATGTCTTCTTTACCAAGACAGGCACCAAAAATGACCAGAGGCGCAGTTCAGACAAGACTGACATACAACCTACCTGTGACCTGGGAATTTTTGTTGATGACATTGTAACATCTCTCAGAAACATTTTAGAAATACAACTTAAAGTATCCCCCCCTACCCGAGAACTGATTATTTCCTTTCTCAAAGCTGTGTAAGTAGGTAGACTAGGAATCAGTGTAGCCAGATGTGACTGTGCTGTTTGTGCCCAATAAGAAGCCTCCTACATTGTCAGGTTTTAGGTCTCCATATCTTTAGAGCTATGTCAGCCCAGAGGAAAACCTGGTTCCGATTTATATAAAAGCAACTAAACATGATAGGATTCTCCTCCTATGAAATATAACAACTAATACAACTTCAGACTGATATACACAACTGCACACTGCACTTAACCATCTAATAGGCATTTCTAATTTAACACAGCTAAAACACTAACTTTTTTTTAACATCTTTATTGAAGTGTAATTGCTTTACAACGTTGTGTTAGTTTCTGCTTTACAACAAAGTGAATCAGCTGTACATATACATATATCCCCATATCCCCTCCTTCTTGCGCCTCCCTCCCACCCTCGCTATCCCACCTCTCTAGGTGGTCATAAGCACTAAGCTGATCTCCCAGTGCTATGCAGCTGCTTCCCACTAGCTAAAACACTCTCTTTTTTTTTTCTTCAAATCATCATATTTTACACTTTATTTTATTTTATTATGGAGAGGTGTCAAGAGTTGTGTTTTAGAGGTATCAAGAGTTAGTAAAATTTGATACCTCTAAAACACAACTCTTGACACCTCTCCAAATTCTGTTTCTCCTCCAGTCTTATAATTAGTACTGTTATCCACCCACTTGCTCAAGCAAAGAACCTAGGAGACATTTTTGTTACTTTCTAATCACACCCAGTCCGTCAAAAGATTTGGTAATGCTAACTTCAAAATATACTTCCAAATTTTTCATTTCTCTCCATGTCTATTACTACCTAACTTTAGACATTGTCATATATTGATCCTTGTTTTTACTTATATAAATAAAACCAAGTCACACAGATTACAGAATTAAATTACATCCCAGATAAAAAAGCTTAGGAAGCTTCCCATTGCATTTGGGACAAATGCTAAACCACTGCTTGGTCTACAGGGTCTTTCCATCAACCTGACCCAGACTGTATCTTCAAATTCATCTTGTAGTAGCCTCTATCCTCCCTCACTATGATTTATACAGCATAGTGGATTTCTTGTCCAAAGCACACTGCCTTAATCAAATCAAGGTTGACTTTTAATTATCTTGTAATAGGATACAGGGAAGTCTGTATTAATTAATTCCTTACTTAATTCCACCGTTCTTGAGATTCCTGAAGTAGGAATACTGTTCTTTGTGTTTATGAATCTGAATCATTCTTTTAGAAATACAGACAATGCTTGTTTTTTATAATGAAATAAAATAATTTGTGGGTGATAATTTTGTTTTCCTTATGCCATTTGGCATCAGAGGCATCCTTGGGGATAGAAAGAGGAGTAGCTAAATCATGAAGTTGGATAACAGTCATCACCTACTCTACACATTTGCTGACAGTGGACCCTAATCTTCTCTGCCCTAGTATCAGACATGGTCCTAGTCTAGTAATTCTCTGTGATTCTAGCTATCTTCAGATTTCATAGTGCCGTTTTTTAAATTAATGAGAAAAAAATTGTCAAGGCTTTAGAAATAGTCACTGCTTTTTAACGGCAGGTGAATATAAAAGAGGTATAACCAATAGGAATGTGGTGGGGTTCATAAAGGTCAAGAAATAGTGGAGTCTGACAAACAGAATGTGATTGGTGGTGCCATTCCATGAATAGACAGGAAACACAGGAGAAGGGGTTGGCCAGGAGTGGCATGAGAAGTTCAGTGTTGGACACTCTGAGTCACAGAGGCTTGAAGTATATGCAAGTAAAACTATGCAACATACAATGAGTGTTAAGGCTTAGCTCTGCAAAGATATCTGTGTGGGAGACAGAGATTTGTGACTTACCAGAATATTAAGGGTAACCGAAGAACTGGACGTTGAGAAAATCAGTAAAAAGAGTATATACTGTGAGAAGAAAAGAGAGAGAGAGATGAAATGAGGATAAAAATGGAACCACAGGGATCACCATTACTTGTGATGCAAGTTAAGAGAAAGGAAACTAGAAGAGACAGTAAAGGGCACGGCAGCAGGAGGAGGAGACAGGTGCTTTGGAAGCCAAAGAAAGAGAAGATTTCCTAAGGCAGAGAGTAGTCCAGGCTGCCGAAGGCTGCAAAGGGGTCAAATGAGATAGGAGTCAAAAGCTCCTTGGCATCCCAAAGCAATCTTTGTCAGACCTATATTGGAGGAGCAGTAGGAACTGTAGCCAGACGTCAATAGGTTAAGGAGTGACAGGGATATGTGTAATTATTTCAGAAAAGTTAGTGAAGAAAGAAAGGCCATAATTTGGGTGATATCTAGGGATGGGCAAAAGACCAAAGAAGATTATGTCTCTACCTCTGTCTCTATATTTTTATAAGCTATAAGAGAGTAAGATTCCTAAGAAAGAGCAAGAAATGATGTGCAGATCTGAGGTAGAGGAAAACAATCTAAATGAACATAAGGAGGTCTGTTCCACTATGACCAATGGTTTTAAAAATTTACTGACACATTAATAGTGAGATAAGCAATAACATCAAACCTGTAGCTATTCACTTCCAAGAAGCCCTCACTAAAGCTTCCCTACAACCCAGGCTTGGGTAGGTGTTCCTTTGAGCTTCCCAAATACCCTGAGTAAAGATTGTCTTTTTTTTCCTATTAAACTGTGATAAATGTTTTTAGAACATTATTCCTAGCATCATACCTGGGTAGATAGTATGCTGGTTCAAATAACTGATAAATTAATAATCAAGTACATTACAGAATGAGAGCTTCAGAACTGTTTTTATGAGAAACTAATTATGAATTTAATATTTAATGATAAAAAAAGAATTATAAGCCAATGCCATTTATAAATTTAAAATTGAAATTAATATCTCAAACTGACGGCACTTTACAGGTCTATAGGATTTTTTGTTTTGTTTTGTTTTGTTTTTTCTTTATACAATATAAGGGTTTTCCCTCTTGGAGACAGGAAAGTGGATTGCATAACCTTTCAAAGTCTTTCTTAGGCCTATGACTTTATGATCTACTGACATGCCCTAATTCATTCTGCCCCATGAATATATCCACTCACAAATAAGACATGTATTAAAGTTCTCTCAGCTTTTCGTATCATTTTCTTAGAAGATAGTTTTGCTCCAGTGGTTCCCCCGGTCAAGATTCATCACCTGCTGCAATAGAGGATTTCAGTAACAAAGTACTGTAGAAATTCCACAATAGCAGCCACGTACAATACAGTTTGGGCAGATTTCATACTCCTTTCACTTTCTGGGGCTTTGCAATTTTCTTCAGTAACCCACTCAAAATAATTTGATGAGATACTCAATATCCCTCCTTTCCTGCATCACCTATGTATACATTAAGTTCTTAAATGACAGTACCAACATGACATGAAAAATGAATGTGGTGACTCCAATTCCCCTCTCAGCTGGCAGGAGCTCCATCAATAAAACCGCTCAAGACATTCAAAAATATGTGGAGTTTTCCATGGGAGACTGCAGATCGATGAACACACAGAACTCGTCCTTGTCACCCTGCTGCAGTACCTTCTTTTCTCAGCCTGTTGACACATTAGTAAAGCTGTCTGAGTCCCTGGCTACTGTTACAGACTTAAATGTCTCCTGGCATTAGTCTCGCTGAACAGGATTCCCTACATGCCTCCCTGTCACATTGTCTAGCCCTCGCCTCCACAGAGACGTCTAGCTCCTGAGCAGGGTACACTTAAATTGGGACCGAAACTTCAACAAAGAGATCGACATTTTAAAAAACTGTAGCATTACCATGGGTACCACGTAATTTGCAGCATTTTCAAAACCATGTATGACTAAAGTGATGGAAGAATTTTTTTAAATGATTTAGAAAATGAATTTTTTGCTTTAGTCTTAGTTCAAATTTTAAGGGGCAAAATAAAAATTTAAAAACTTAAGCCCTTCAAATGAAGTACCTAGTGGATTGCTTCTGATTCACTCTAATTTTCCTTAATGGAACATCCCCCAGTAAGTGAATAAAATGAGAACTTAGTGAAGAATAAACCAAAGTTACTATACTCGCTAATCTCGATTCAGATTAATATTTTCATTTTTTTGCTATCAAACATTTTCTAGAAACCTGAATATGCCCTGAACACTATGTACTAAATGGATGTGTCCCCTTAAAATTCATCTGTTGAAGCTCTAATCCCCAACGTGATGGTATTTGGAGATAGGTCATGAGAGTGGATCCCTCATGATTAGAATTAGTGCCTTTATAAGAAGAGACACAAGAGATGATTTCTCTCTTGGCTATAGGAGGACACAGTGAGAAGACAGCCATCTGCAAACCAGGAAGCTGAGCCTCCACAGACACTGAATCTGCTGGTACCTTGATCTAAGACTTTCAAGCCTCCAGAGCTGTGAGAAATAAATGTTTGCTGCTTAAGCCACCCCGTCTATGATATATATATTTGTTATAGCAGTTCAAGCTAAGGCAATAGGTAGTGAGAAGACATATATAGGAACAAATAATGAAAATACATCATGGCAGAGATCATTAATTCAGGTAAGTCTAAAGTGTCTTGACTTTGCAAAGAAGGAACAGCCACGTTTACCTAATAGAACACAAAGGCATTGGAGAAGATGTAACATTGGAACTGGTGCTTGAAAGATGAGTAAGAGTTTTGTGTGAGAGAAGGTAGAAGGGTGACAAAGTGGGCTTTATTGGCAGATTCATCAAGAATGAAAGTCATGCCACATACCTTCCTGGTGTGACTGGAGACTGAGGGTAAGAAAATATTAATCAGTGAAATAAAAAGATAATGTTTTGAAGGAACTTTTATGCTACAAAATTTATCCTTCATTCTGTACATCCTTAGTTCCCATGCCTGGATCATCATTAGGATCATCTAGGAAAGTATTTTAAAAGGACAGATTATTTACTATATTTTTAGAGATTCTAATTAGTAGGCTGAGTTCTAGAAACTTGTATTTTTAAGTTTCCAGAGGTGATTGTGATGCTCACCAGATGTGAACACCTTCTAATGTAGAAAATGAAGAGACTCTGAAGGACTTGGAGAAAGAGAGATGATCTGATTTAATCTGGGTTTAATAATCATCAATCCTGTAGGTAGATATATGAGCAAAAAGCTATTAGAGTAGAGAGGTTACAGGCACATGGGCAATTGATTTATTTTACTATGTGTGCAAAGAATTGCTATACTCTGTGTGTGTGTTTATTAATTAGTTGCCTATACTTCACAATCTGGAAATTTCACATAATAAACTGGATTTCCTACTTCCCTTGCAAATTAGGAGATATGGCAATACTGAGCTCATTTATCACCATGACAACAATTGGCTGGAATTCCTCATAGACTTGACATGTATCCTCGTGGCTGCATATTCCCCACCGCTGCCGTTTTCTTTCACTGCAACTCAGTTCACTCATTTACCTCTCTGGCTGGACCTTAAAGACATTTAAGTTTGTTATCAATGGGTAGGGGATGTTATATTTGAAATGGACAAGACTAATCTTGCCTGTTGTTTAATAAGTCTACATTTGACAGGGAAAGGTTAAGTCAAAAGGTGTCAAAGTCCTACTACGCTGGCTTAAGATTTTTATTCATGAATTTAGAAAGAGTAGTATATTGGAGAAATAGAAGCATGAACATTTATTGAGTACTTACTCTGTACTAGGCACTATGCAAGAAAATTTTAATACATGCTTTCACTTAATCAGCTTAATAATCCTAAAAGTATTAGAAGATAAACTCTGGAAGGGGCAGAGTTATTTTATTGCTAAAAATTTACAGTAGTTGGAATAATGCCTGGTACAAAGGAAGGGCCCAATAAGTATTTTTGATTTATCAAATAATAGGTAAGTTGCAATTAATAAAATTGACATTCAGAGGCTCTGACCAAGGTCATACAGGTAGTAAATTTTTGAGTCAGAATTAAGTTCAACCTGTTGACCTTCAGAACCTACGAGTTTCCACTGCCCAGTATTGGCTTCTCCTTTTCACAGAAGTAAATCCTCAGTCACATGGCTCATTTCTTGACATAGAGCAGGAATAAAATCCATTGCCATATGTCAATTCAATTTCTAACCAAATCTTTTTATGCACTATCTTGTTTTTCTTTCTTTCTTTCTTTTTTTAAATTTCATTCTACTTAGACAGACATCTTAACTTCTTAAGACACGCCTATAAGTGTGTTAGTGGTAAATGAAGTCCCTAGAGAAACCAAGTTTCATACTATCAGGAGCCTTGTAAGACCATGTTTGAAAGTCACCCAACCTGGCATCTCCTTTCTGGCCTGCCTTAAGTCTAGTCTAGGTTTTGTCTGACAAGCTAAGAGGACTTTACATAATTTAAAAAAATACACCCACAATACAAATATCTTCTGAATTTTAATGCAACCCTTACTTGACCCAAGATATTAATCAAATGGAATTAGATTTCTGGAAAAGACCTCGATTATTGATGAGATGATTTAGCATAGCATAGCCTGGCTACTTTCTACCTCTAACATGTATTAGGCAGTGCCATATTTGAACCTTACTCTTTTTCCAGCTTCATACATCTTTCTGCTGGTCAATAAGCTCAGCTCTCTTCTCATGGTCTATGGCAGTTTCAGGAATCCAGGATTCCTAAGGAGGCTATAGATATTTGTGATCCTAAGAATAAACTGTCTTCCATTGAACATGTGTTTACATTAAAACAGGAGTCAAGCAACTGCCTAGATTTACTTAGATAACTTTTCCTCTTTCATTTAGATTTTTCATAATCGGGTTGCAGTTTTGCAAATCCTTCAAAGGGCAATAGAGATTTATCACAAGTCTTCTTTGAACTACTTTCCTCCGTGTACTTTGGAGTTAAATATTACAAACAAATACGCCAACAATTGTTATCTAGTAAATTACTTCAATTTAAGTAACAGAACCTCTGAATAGAGAGCCCTATGGGGTAAGAAGGTATATGCATGTAAGTTATACAAGGATCCACATGTAGATGTGACTGATTCGGTTGGCCCTACCTTGCAGGGGGTTCTTTATTCTAATGAACCCAGGGTCACTGTGTTAACACAGTCTGCCACAGATCTCTCCAAGTGCTGCTCTCAGATTGCCCTTTATTCATCTTGCCACTGGATCTGCCTGCCTTTGTTAGGCTTTCAATTAAAATTGGAACAAACCTCAAGAGGAGCAAGGTTCCAAACACCTAGCTGTAAGTCTGGGCAGTCATCAGACAGTGTTATGAGTCATAAACCTATGTCTGTGTTTCCGCTGCCAACTTCATCAAGAGCTCCTCATTACATGGTACGTAGAGAGAAAGAGCTACAAGTCACCAAATTAAGGCCAGAATTGCAAGCAATGGTATTTCATGTTATTCATGCTGAACACTTTAGTCTAGCAGTCTTGAATAGTAACAAGCCTTCATATTTCAAAGCATGGTTAAGAAGCCACAGTGATTTATGTTTAAAGTAAAGCTTATGACCATTTACCATTATAAGAAGAGGAGTAAAAACTCAATATTCAATGTTTATGATAACTACATAACAATATGGGGAAATGCTCAGGATATGTATTAAGTGAAAAAAAGCAAGAGAAACACAATATGCTTCTCATGGTTACAACTTTCAAAATATGCATAGAAATACACATGCAAGAGAATACTTTAAAATATTAATTTGAGGGCTTCCCTGGTGGCACAGTGGTTGAGAGTCTGCCTGCCGATGCAGGGGACACGGGTTCGTGCCCCGGTATGGGAAGATCCCACATGCCGCGGAGCGGCTGGGCCCGTGAGCCATGGCCACTGAGCCTGCACGTCCGGAGCCTGTGCTCCGCAACGGGAGAGGCCACAACAGTGAGAGGCCTGCATACCGCAAAAAAAAAAAAAAAAAAAAAAAGCAAACAAACAAACAAAAAAATATATTAATTTGAGATGTTACATTAAGGGTATGGAGTTGAATGATTTGTTTATTTATATACTTTTTCACAAACTCCTATTATATAGATATATTACTTCTATAATGAAAGAAATTGAAAAGTCACACACATAAAACAAAATAATGTGAAAAAGATAATAATTTGTCACTGACTTTGTCTAATTTTTGATATGAGGATTATTGCCTGAATAAATACAAGCACCATTACACCAGTTTAAAGGTTATAGTTTTTTCAACTATTTTCTTAATATTCCAATACTTTTAAATTAAGATTTTTCAGAGGGAATACTCATCCAGTTTAATAAAAGCAAAAAATAAGTCTATATGTGAAGTAAGACACGTTCTTGGTTGAAAGAAGAAAGAAAATATAGAATAGGCATGTAGGCCATTATGACTATACTACAAATAACGCGGTAAATGCTGATGAGATAGTCTTCATGTTGAGAAAGCAAAGTAAAGGACATCCAGAATCTTACAGTTTGGCTTTGACTTATTTGGAAATGCTACATTCACAGACACCTTGGGGAATAAGGCACGGAGGCTACAAGAAGGTTATTTGAGATCCATTTGAGATTATGTCTACCGCCAGAGCTAAGGGATTGACAAGATAAAAAGGCAAGATGTTTTTCCATATCCAGGTCTTCTGATACGCTTCACTAAACACATAAAAACAAAGACAAAACACAAAGGGAAACTGTTTACACAGTTTCAGTTTTGCGAATAGTTTCAAGGGAGGGAAGGGAGGTCATGAGGGCATCTGGTAGGCTGTCATAAATACTTTAAAATATTACTTGCAGGCTTCCCTGGTGGTGCAGTGGTTGAGAGTCCACCTGCCAATGCAGGGGACACGGGTTCGTGCCCCGGTCTGGGAAGATCCCACATGCCGTGGAGCGGCTGGGCCCATGAGCCATGGCCGCTGGGCCTGCGCCTCCGGAGCCTGTGCTCCGCAATGGGAGAGGCCACAACAGTGAGAGGCCCGCGCACCGCAAAAAAAATAAATAAATAAAATAAAACATTACTTGTTGTGCACAATTTGCAGTGTCCTTGGCAATCAAAATAGACTTCTTTTCTTTTGTTGGTTCTGAGGGACATCTTCTACCAGGGTCTTTTACATGTAAGCTTCCTAAGTGGAAAGAGCCGATAGGATGAATCTGAGCCAAGTCCTTTAAAGAACGGCAGCCTAGTGAAAAATGACAGTGTGTACTTATGGGCAGCAAATGGAGTCAAGGACAAAGATAAGATCAAACAGACAGGTGGATAGGAAACAGGAAGTTGTCTGGGACAGAATATGGTTATAAAGAGCATGGCCCACCTACTGCTTACCTCTATAGTCAACAGGTTTGTGGAAGCTGACACAGCAGATGAGCTGGAAGACTCTTCACGTTTAGCAATGCCCTCTTTTCAGCGTCCTCCACACTTACTCGAGGGGGTTTCCAAACCCATAGCCAAAAAGGTTACTAGCACCCAGTTGAACGGCTACTGTATGTGTGGATAGTCCTCACCATGCTGGGTCCTCCTCTATTGTTCCTGAAGTTTTACTGAAACAAGACCATCTGTTTTTTTGTAGTTGGGTAGGAAATTTTTGAGCATTATCAGCAAACTGCTCCTTTTACCCTCTGCTCACTCACATGCCAGAGAAATATGTGAAAGGGTTAAGACTCATGTTTATGTCCACTGGTTCTTGAAATAGGCTAAAATAATGAAAAAGCCACCAACAGCCAACATGTTAGATTGATCATCTTAAATTTGAAAAAGTATATATTTATTTTCTCTTTTCATAGCACATTCCTTTAGAGAAGGGACCATACCTTATCCATTCTCATATCACCATGATCTACATAGCACAGGAGGTGACATATGGTATGTAAACAAAAAGTGAATGAATAAATGCAAAATAACCTAGTGTATTTCTTGACAAAAGTAAGCAGACAATCACTTGTATGAATTTTGAGGCCCTGGAGTTGGGTACTACCAATGACTCTCTTGTTATTAAAATGTCATGCTCTTTTAACCATGCAATCCTAACTATGGATGCTGCAAGATCGTTAGAAAATATAGGAAAAGTGTTAGGGAAATCAGTTAGATCTTAACATTTTTTTGTAAAGCTTTACTTATTTTCTGGAGAATTCAGTGTTGTAGAATCAGTCAAATAACTAGAAACCATTCAAAATGAGTGCCAGGGATCCGGCAGACACCTATCTCTCCCTGCTGTGATGTTTAGATTTAATAGTTTAACTTGAGTATCATAGGGATACTTATCTGATGTGAGGTAAGGAAGAAAACACTTCTAATAATAATTCCTGGTCACTTTAGGGTACAGAGTAGAGACTGAGAAATTGTTCTCTCTATTCTCTCTTCTCTTCCTCCTTCCTACTCTCCTTTCCTTCCGCCTTTCCCTCATTACTTTTTCCCTTCTTTCCTCCCTCCCTCTTTCATTTCCTTCTTTCTAACAGCTGTTAGTAGCAAACTGGCCCCAGAATTTAATGTCTAAGCCAGAAACTAGGCAAATATAATACAGATAAGGGGTTTTCAAAATGTGTTTTACAAAGACATTTTAAGGGTTCTGTAAAACCTGATGCTGTTACTTTATTTTATTTTTGTTGATGAAGAGGCGAGGACTCAGTCTGCCATTCAGAATCCTAAATTTGAATTTGAATTTTTTGTTCATTGAAAGGGTAACGTTCTTCTGATTGACTGAGTTTTAAAATAAGTAAATGCTGTAACTTTTATTTTATAAGATGACATAGTAATAAATCACTACTACAAAGTCAGTAAGAGACTCTCAGCTTCCCTCTCCAGTCTCCAGACTCGCAGGTGAGTGCTCTTCCCTTTGCACAGTCTGACCACTTCACAGGGAGTTATGAACACATCCTTCCTCTCTTCATCGGTACTGGTGACTCCCCAGTTATCCAGCCCAATTCATCAGCATGTTTAACTATCAAGCAGATGTCATAAAAAAGATGCAGAGGACAGAGTTTCTAGTGATCACCAAGCATGTATTTTCCTTATCATTTTACAAATTTATCCAGACTGGTATGCACTGCAGTTTTCCACCAAAATGATGGAACCAGAAATACTGTCATGTAACAGAAAAATAAAAGAGAAGGAGAAAGAAGAAAAGGAGAAAGACGAGAATAAAAAGGAGAAGGGAGATAAGAAGGAGTAGGGAAAGATGAAGCTTTAAAAATTATACGACACTCTGGAACTTCTTAGTATTTTGCAATGTTGTGTATTATATTTATTCATAGATTTCTTCTTAAATAACTTCTTGAAGGTAAGGCAGAGGCTGTGCTTTCCATTTTGCAAGGAGGAAACTAAGACACATGATTAAATGACTGTCCCAGTGGCACCCAGCAAGTCTGCAGCAGAATGAGAATCGTAATATACTAACTCCTACCACTTTCATAACTTCATCTCCAGTGTCGTCAAGCTGAATATATGACTATGATCAGTTAAGCCATAAACTTGTGTTAAAAACAAACGTTTCAAAAATCCTGCTGCCAAAAAAATGCCAAAGTTCAAAGACAAGTAAAAATTTGGAAAATATTTATCTTATCATGCAACAGAGAAAGAAAAAAAACTCCAGAAATAAACAATAACAGCTCAGTGGGACAATAGGCAAAAGATAAAACAGGCAGTTCAGTTCACAGAAAGAGAGATTCAAGGAGCTTAAAACCACATGGATAGATGCTCAACCTCACTAATTATTCTGTAAAATGCAAATTAAATAACAAAAATACCTTTTTTAACCTATCAGATTGGCAAAGATTATGAAATTTGGCTAGGGTATGAGGAAGCAGACATTCTTATATATTGTTGTTGGGAGTACTTGGCAATATCTGTCAAAAATTTCAATGCACATATGCTTGAATGCGGCAATCCCACTTCTAGGAATTTCTCTGATAAATACCCACATGTGTGCAAAGATATACTTACAAACATGGCCACTGCAGCCCGTTAAATGCCCTTCAGTAGAATACAATGGAAATCCACTATGTCATTAAACAGATAATGTATAATACAGATATTGTTGTGGAAAGCTTTCCAGATAGATTATTTTTAACAAATAAAATATAGAATATTTTTTAGCCATGTCTCCATTTTGTGTAAAAACAACTTATCCATCCCATCTATATGTTGATGACTCTAAAATGCAGATATAGAGTCTTGACCTCTTCCTTGAACTCTAGATTTGTATCCAAGTTAACATGACCATTACAGAACATTTCATTTCCCCCTTCCCTAAACCTACTTTCTCATTCTAAGAATTAGCAGCACTATCCATCTAGTTACTTAGGACTGAATCTCCATCTTTTCTTTCTCCATACATACAGTAAGTCCCCTCCATACGACCAAGTTCCGTTCCGAGAGTGCACTCGTAAGTCCAATTTGTTCATAAGTCCAACAAAGTTAGCCTAGAAACCCAACTAACACAATTGGATACCCAACTAACACGATTGGATACAAGGTTTATAATACTTTTCACACAAATAATATGCATATGAAAACCAACACAAAAAATAAAGGAGAGGCTTCCCTGGTGGCGCAGTGGTTGAAAGTCCGCCTGCCGATGCAGGGGACGCGGGTTCGTGCCCCGGTCCAGGAAGATCCCACATGCCACGGAGCGGCTGGGCCCGTGAGCCATGGCCGCTGAGCCTGCGCGTCTGGAGCCTGTGCTCCGCAATGGGAGAAGCCACAACAGTGAGAGGCCCGTGTACCACAAAAAAAATAAATAAATAAAGGAAACATTTTTAATCTTACAGTACAGTACCTTGAAAATACAGTGGTCCAGTACAAGAGCTGGCATACAGGGGCTGGCAGGCACGTTTGCATCTTTGAAAGTTTGCAACTTGAAGGTTCGTATGTAGGGGACTTAACTCCATTTCCAATCAATCAGCAAGTTCTATTGCCTAAGTCCCCAAAACTCACTAAAAATAAGCCATTTTCTTCTCACTCCAGTGATGGCACTCCAATCCAATCCAAGCCACCAGCCTTTTCCAGAGATGTTTGCCTCATATGCCTTTCTTCCATTTTGCCTTCCCTAAATCCATATTACACACAGTAGTTAGAGTGAGGTTACTATACAAACATTACTCCTCACCTAAAATCTTCTAATGTTGTCCCATCACATTTGGAATGAGATCTTAACTCTTTAAGTGACTGACAAAGCCCTACATTAACTGGCCCCTGCTTATCTCTCTCACCTCAACCTCTGCCTTGCAAGTGCATAGAAAACTTAGTGCAAATGCACACGATCGGATAACAGATTGATTCTAGTGAGAGCTACTTTGATATTTTAAATTTTCAGAACTTACAGCCCAGACTGCTTCCATCCTGATTGCTGTACTCACTCACACGTATATCCTGCAGATCTTCCTCTCAGTTTTAGCTGCTGTTCTCAGATTGGCTGTTGGCTGATTTCAAGTGGTTTCCCTATTCTCAGGGCCATTAGTGGAGATGCTATTATGACCCCTTCCTTCCTCTTATACCAATGAGAACACCACAGGGGTTTTGTAGCTGTCAACGGTTTGTCCTCATCTACTTGTATTTGGGATTTGGAGGCTACCTTCTCATCTAGCTAGATTGTAAATTTTCTTATTGTTAGATTTTTCAGCCCAAATTTCTTTCTTAAGGGAGGGATTATGAGAGATTCATAAACTTTTTTATAGCTTCCCCCATCACTCCCAAATCCTTTTCACATGCCCACAGTATATTCTGGGTATCATTTTTGCCTTTTTATAACTTGCCTTATGTACTTATTTCTTCTTCAATTAAATTATTTTTATAAAGGAGAAAATCTCAACAGAAAGCACAACTTAATTCTTCATACACAATATGGTTCCAAGTTTTAAAAGACAGAGAAAGAGAAATGATACATAAAAATAGCATAAATACATTAAAAAAAAAGAAAACTCTGTTTATTTATTTGATTCAGGTAGCTATTTAAAAAGCTAAATATGTTTTGTTTTGATTATATATAACAATTATATCATCAATCAATATCTATATGCATCTGTATATAATTTTTTGAACAGACCTTCCTTTTTCACTTTGTATATCATTATCTGGCAAGATTTGGGAAGTTGAAGGAAGATTCTTCTAAACAGTTAGGACTTGATGTAACTGAATGCAGAAAGGAAGGCTGTTTGATCACTAACAAAGATTGTCTCTAATCAATCCCTGCTTTTTGTCCAAAGAAAACAAAATTAGGAGCAGGAGACTGTGAGCCTTGCTCTTACACTAACAGCTGTGTTGCCACAGGCAAAGTTTTCAGCCCGTTGGGGCAATAGATTAGGACAACCAGAGAATCTGGGGACTCGCCGCTTGGACCTTAACACATGCTTAGTTTGATTATCACAAAACAGGAAGGATAACTTGCAGATATTTTCCATAAAATACTCAGATTTCCAGTTTCCCTTAAAGAATAAGAAGACTTAAAATTAGAGCAATAGGCTGGAGCTGAATGACTGCCACCCTTTTGGAGATAGTATGCACGTTGCAATTTCTCGTTTTATGGGTTAAATTCCGTCCCTCCAAAAAAGATATATTGAAGTCCTAATCCCCAGTACCTCAAAATGTGATGTTATTTAACAAAGGTAAGTAAATTTAAATGATGTCATTAGAGTGGGCCCCAATTCAATACAAAAAGGGGGAAATTTCATCACAGAGACAGACTTGCAAAGACAGAAGACAATGTGAAGACACACAGGAGGAAGGCAGCTATGTAGTAGGAGTGATGCACCTATAAGCCAAAGAATGCCAAGGACTGTCAGCCAACAACAGAAGCTACAGGAGGCAAAGAAAGCTTTTCCCCTAGACCTGTCAGAGACAGCATGCCCTGCAGAAAACTTGACTTTGGACTTCTAGCCTCTGGACCTGTGAAATAATACATATCTGTTATTTTAAGCCACCTAGTGTTTGACACTTTGTTACAGCAGCCCTGGGAAACTAATACAATCCCAGTACACACTCGATGTTCCTTAGTCACCTAGGTTGCCTTTCTAGCCCCTGGAGTCTTTGGAATATTTTGTCCTTTAGATGAACTTTGTGCCTTCTGCTTCCCTTTATAATCAATCTATGTTTCCCCACTATTTAGATAAGAAAACTCATTTAGAACATAGTACTTTAAAATAAGTAGTGAAAATTCACCAGGCATTCAAAGACTGAACTCAGACTGCTTTTATACAGGCAAAGCCCTTGGATAATTTCATGTAAAGAGACCAAGAAAGTGGAGTTGGTTTGGCAACAAAGGATGTCACCAGAAGGGAACTTGCTGGGAAACAACGCTTTGCCTGAGAAGTTCTCCAAAAGAGATTTAACAACTGTTTTTAAGGTACTGTATTGGCCAGATTCTTGCAAAGACTATGCTGTTAAAGAAGGCCTGCAAAATCATATTATTGAGAGAAATCAGGAAACAGACAAAGGGTGATCACTTCATTAAGAGTTTACTCCTCCCCCAAGAATGACTAGCCCCCTTCCCACTGCTGTCTTCACACGGCTATGGCTACGGATGCCATCACCACCTTGGAGAGAGCCAACGAACATATTGCAAATACAGTAACAGGTTGACTCTTGGGAATGAAAGATAAAGTTGCCAAATGCATCTTGGATGTTCCTACTTCATCAGATGGTAGGATCAAAAATATTGGAACCGGAAGGAAGGAAAGATATCATGGAAATAGCATGAAATGGACAGCTAGAAGCTCAGTATTTTAGTTCTCCCTCTGGTTGTTACTGGCTTGAAGGAGTGATTTGACCTTTCTGGGGCATAGGGAATTTACTTGTATAAGCTATGAATAAAACACCTATCTGTTCTATTTCACAGGTATCAAACAAAAGAAAATGGTTGAAATTGACTTGTAAACTATATATCAATGTCTATGGCTTATTTGTCACTATCGTTGTTAACATTATCACCATCATCATCATCACTACGACTTCATGGAAATTTACCTGATGGGAGTTTATACCTTTATTCATTAGAGTGTTAATTTTTTTATGTTCATCTGAAACTTGCAGATTAGGATTTCTTCAGAACTGAATAAAACTGAACAAATACACCATACATCTTTTGATAAGGGTCAGATAAATACAAATGTTAATTGTTTTGATATTCTGTAGCCAATTGGGTCATTCAGTTCAGTCTCAATTATTAAGCTGATTCTGCAAACTTCATCTCGTTTATTTTTTGTTGTTGTGATTTGCACTAGCAATTAACTACATATAAAATGTGCTATTTTAAGAAAGAGAAAGCAGTAGTTGCTGCTACCCTGACCTTCAAGACAGGGAAATCTGGTTATTATAGAAATACTGTGCAGCATGGGTATATTTCTAGCATGCCAGAGAAACTGGGCCTGTGATGCAAATTGATGACAATGTTCCCGTGACACAGTGGGGCACACAGTAGTTACAGAGTCACAAGGCCTAGGTCTCAGTCCAGACTCACCATTTGCTAGCTAAATCACCTTGGTGGCTCATTAATCTCTGAGACCCTCAACTTTGCATTTGAAAGTAATGCATAACTCGCATACTTTTTTTGGAGACCAAGTAAAACAATGCACGTGAAAGTGTTTTGTAGACTTAGAGTTCCATAGTTTCTTTAGGGAACAGGAATTCATGTACGATTGTTCGGTGGAATTCAACTGAAACAGCAAGCAAACCATTCAGTGACTAGCAACTGAGCTACTGAACTATCTCTTAACTGAATCCCTGGACTCATTTTTAATACCTAGTTTAATACCTACTCACTCCACTTCTTTCAACCTGTTTCCTAACTTAGCTTTGAAAACATACTTGTTTTCAATGTCCAGCAATTACTTTTTTTTCTTTTAAATGTTCTATTACTTGACGTCTTCCTTGGGCTGCAAGTTTCACAGCTGAAGTCCTACGACTGTTGCTTACTGACTTACTGATCTCCCAATTATTAGTGATAATAATAATAAGTAGATATCTTTTAGAAAAATCTAATCTTAGCACTGTAATAAGCACTTAAGAGACAGTGTATTATATAATCTTTAAAGAAACCTACATTTTACAAGTAAGATGCTACAATTTATAAAGTTTCAGTAAATTTCTCATGGGAAATGGGGGCCAGAAATTGCAACCCAGGTCTGGCTATCTACAAGGAATCTCAACCTCCACAGCAAGGAGAACCTAAGATGAAAAGCAATGGAGGGTACACACATGTGTCACTGACCATAGTTGAAACTATTTTTCTTACCCCAGAATTTTGTCTGCTCCCAGAGCTCTTCTGAGTCTTTGTTTGGATAATGTGATGTTATAGAAGACATACTTGGCTTATGTTAGAATATCAACTTGGAGGCCCATAAAATTTCATCAAAATACTTTACAATGGTAAATATGTCTTTAATTGCTTGCATGTGTAGAGACTATTCTTGCTCAAAAAGTGTTTTTTTGGTTTGTTTGCTTGTTTGTTTTGTGTGTGTGTGTGTGTGTGTGTGTGTGTTTACCCCTACGACAAGTCTGTGAAGCAAGGCAAAATGTAGGGTAAACAACCAGACTCGTTTGCCTGGGACTGAGAGGGATCAGACCCCTCAGTGGGACTCTCAGGGCTAAAACTAGTGAAAGTCCTAGGGAACCCAGAACAAGTTATTTACCATGAAAAGAAGGAGATTATTTCCATTTTATAGATGAGGAAGCCAGGATAAAGCCACACAGCCAGCACCTGGCAGAGCCAAAGGTTTGATTCACATTTTCTGACTCAAGGTCTAGTGTACAATCTGCCACATGACCAGGAACAACTTATTTTAGTAAAGTGGGGAAATCGTAAGTGACTTGGGGCTAAACGAATGTCATCATGTGGGATAACAGACTAGAACAATAATCTAGCTTTTTAAGCCAGAGCAAATATTGGCAATTAAACTGCTAATTCCTGCTCTAAATTGATTTTTCTCTACTTTTTTTTCTAATGGCTAATAGA
Organism: Neophocaena asiaeorientalis asiaeorientalis; assembly: GCF_003031525.2. Lineage (NCBI taxonomy): Eukaryota > Metazoa > Chordata > Mammalia > Artiodactyla > Phocoenidae > Neophocaena > Neophocaena asiaeorientalis. The sequence continues at coordinate 1,941,708 of NW_020172476.1, forward strand.
GAATGAACATTTCAGGAGTCCACCAGTTCTATGAGAATTAAAAATACTCATTTTTCTTTGCTATTACACTATAAAAATAAATTATTTTACCTGCAGTCAATAAAAGTGATGTTGTAATAATAACTTATTACTAAAAGACATGTTTATACAATCTTTAGGGATTTACGTCAGTGAGGGCATGCAGATGTATTTTAGGACAGCGGTCTGAATTTATTGATGTTATTTAAATTTGAGAAAAAAATAGCAAGTGTTAAAGCGGGAAGTAAAATTCTTGGGCAGGTCCTGTTGCACATTTAAAATCAATAGTACAACTGAATACATTAGGGAAACTGGCCATTGAAATAGTCCTTTAAGAAGGTACTAAATACTCAGAAGAGCCATAGCTGTATTTCTATACTAGGGCAAGGCAGGGAACTGAAAATAATATGAAAAACCTTGCACATTCTTCTTTCTCCTGGAACATCCCCTTGGAGTGGTTCTAATAAAATGGAACTAGAAACGTGAGGCTCTTCCTCTTCAAAACATTCAAGAATCTGTAGCTAGCATGCAAATACAATCTACATTTTCAGAGAGAGAGGGCAAGCTGTAGATGGAAAACCACTTACATAGAAAGAAAAAAGATCTAAAAAACCCCACAAACATATCTTATTACAGAAAAAAAAGAGACTATTAACTCATACCATTCACATCAGGACAGTTTTTCCTAAAAAATAGGAGAAATCATACAAGGGCTTCACATATTTCTCTGTCTCAAATCACTTTAGGTAGGAGTGAAGATGATGTTTTCTGAAAAATTGTGTAGATGACTCAAGTGGCTCTACTCAGAAAAAAAGCCTTGGTAGTGGGAGTGCTATGAGAATGAGAAAAACATGTCTTTCTAAATTAGCATATAATATGTATTGTGTAACTACTAGAAAAGAAGGAGGAAAAAGAGGAGCAGGACTGAGCTCAATTACTTTTCTTTTTTGTTTTTTTTCTTTTGGCTGTGTTGGGTCTTCATTGCTGCGCATGGGCTTTCTCTAATTGCGGTGAGCCGGGGCTACTTTTTGTTGCAGTGCGCGGGCTTCTCATTGTGGTGGCTTCTTTTGTTGTGGAGCATAGGCTCTAGATATGCAGGCTTCAGTAGTTGTGGCACACAGTATCAGTAATTGTGGCACACGCGCTCAGCAGTAGTAGCTCTCAGGCTTCAAAGCACATGCTCAGTAGTTGTGGCACATGGGCTTAGTTGCTCTGTGGCACGTGGGATCGAACCCATATCCCCTGCATTGGAAGGCAGATTCTCAACCACTGCACCATGAGGGAAGTCCCTCAATTACTTTTCCAACCACAAATAAAGAATACTTCTGTGGACAGATGTCTCCCATTTTGTGATCTTGCTACAAATAGGTATTTAGTCCTTTTCCATTGTCCTTTTCATAACACGATTCTCAGAAGGAATTATGAGAGCATTGCCCAGCGGTGAACTCTAGAAGATGCAAGCCCAGCTCAGCCTTGAGAAGGCTGAGGCCACACTCTGTTTACTCTAATAATGATGAATGAGCACAGAGAGGTTTTCATCCTGGAGAATCAGAGAGTTAAATCCATAGCTTCCCTTTAGCAGCTCACTCAGCTGTTTTAAGGATGTGATAATTACCAGAAGTATGTGCATCCTCCCCTGAATTAACTTTCTTCCAGAGGAGACTTTTGCCTCTAAAATTCTCCAGCAACAGCTTCATTAGGTGCCGTGGAATTAAATATGCCAATAAAACATGGCCATGTTTGAAGGAACGGAAAGGATTTCCGGCAATGCCAAACTCACACAACTCAGAGAATTTTTAGATTAGATCAATCAAAGGAATGAATGAATAAAGCTGTCTATTTTTTGCTCCAGAGACAGGACCGTTGATATCTGAGCCAGAATTCAAAATCAAGAGAGCCTTTCACTCTGCCTTATACTGAGAATATTTCCTTCTTAGGGTGAACAAGAGTAAAAATAAAAGTTTTTTCTCATATTCCATTCCATTATTCATGAATAACTCTATATTTGGAGGGTTAGGCAATGTCCAAAGTACAGAAGCTGAACAAACACCGGGGTCAGGATGCCCTCCTACGCTTTGCTCCTTCTTCCCAGCTACTGATACCCTGGATTTCTGTTATTTTCACCTGATTGGGCAAGGAAAGGAGTTTTCATCCAATTTAAGGTTGTGAAGCCTTTATTTTCACTTGTACCTAAGGCAAAGACTTTGATTGTATCCAAGGAACAGCTAGGAAATCATGTTACTGAGAAGCTTCACACTTTTTTAACTTATATACTGCTGATCAAGGGAAGAGACGAGTATTATTATTAAGAATCATTTGTTCATTAATTGAACAATTATTTTTTGTCACCTACCAGCCACTGATCTAGGCACTGAGGTTACAGAAGTAAATAAAACAAGCTATTCTCATGGTTTCACATCCTATTGTGGAGAGAAAGAGAAAAGAAATAAGATATAATATATGCTATATAACAAGTGCTATGGGGAAAAGGAAAGGGGAGTAAGAATTAATGAAGTGAAAAATAAATTACAATGTTCTACCTAAAATAATTTCAATATCCAAATTTACTAAGTAGATAATACATATACGCACATATATATATATATATTGCATATGATATAGTACAGAGGAGGATATCTGATCTAAGAGACATACTAATTTGCACAAGATCACATAACTATTAATTCATAGGGCTAAAATTAAACTCTGGATTTTTACTGTGTCAAGGTCTAGAGTTTGTGTGACTTTTAAGGTATCTGTGGTACATTTTCTCTTTATAGAAATAGCTTTCAAAATGATATTCCACTGCACGGGTCCAACATTGTTCCCTCTAAGATTTATCAGAGTTCAGCTTACTCCATGCATCAATGGCAGTAAAAGAGCTTGAAAACATGTTAACTGATTATTTCTCCTACAAAACGACTGCAAGTAGAAAAAAAAAAGTATTCATTATTTAACAAAAATAAGTTATAAAAGTCTTCCTTGTCCCAACTAAAATACACCAATAACAAAAGTGACTGGACGGAGGGGAGGATGGCGGAAGGGTAAGATGCTGAGATCACCTTCCTCCCCACAGATACACCAGAAATACATCTACATGTGGAACAACTCCTACAGAACACCTACTGAACGCTGGCAAAAGACCTCAGACCTCCCAAAAGGCAAGAAAGTCCCCACGTACCTGGGTAGGGCAAAAGAAAAAAGAATAAACAGAGACAAAAGGATAGGGATGGGACCTGCACCAGTGGGAGGGAGCCGTGAAGGAGGAAAGGTTTCCACACAATAGGAAGCCCCTTCGCGGGTGGAGACTGCGGGTGGCGGAGGGGGTAAGCTTCGGAGCCTCAGAGGAGAGCGCAGCCACTGGGGTGCGGAGGGCAAAGCGGAGAGATTCTCGCACAGAGGATCGGTGCCGACCAGCACTCACCAGCCCGAGAGGTTTGTCTGCTCACCCGCCAGGGCGGGCGCAGCTGGAAACAGAGGCTCCGGCTTCGGTCGGAGCGCAGGGAGAGGACTGGGGTTGGCGGTGGGAACACAGCCTGCAGGGGGTTAGTGCGCCACCGCTAACCAGGAGGGAGTCCGGGGAAAAGTCTGGACCTGCCGAAGAGGCAAGAGACTTTTTTTTCCCTCTGTTTCCTGGTGCGCGAGGAGAGGGGACTAAGAGCACTGCTTAAAGGAGCTCCAGAGACGGGCGCGAGCCACGCCTAAAAGCGCGGACCCCAGAGACGGGTATGAGACGCTAAGGCTGCTGCTGCTGCCACCAAGAAGCCTGTGTGTGAGCACAGGTCACCACCCACACCCCCCTTCCGGGGAGCCTGTGTAGCCCGCGACTGCCAGGGTCCCGGGATCCCGGAACAACTTCCCCGGGAGAACACGGCGCGCCTCAGGCTGGTGCAACGTCACGCCAGCATTTGCCGCCACAGGCTCGCCCCGAACTCCGTGCCCCTCCCTCCCCCTGGCCTGAGTGAGCCAGAGTCCCCAAACCAGCTGATCCTTTAACCCCGTCCTGTCTCAGCGAAGAACAGACGCCCTCCGGCGACCTACATGCACAGGCGGGGCCAAATCCAAAGCTGAGCCCCGGGAGCTGTGAGAACAAAGAAGAGAAAGGGAAATCTCTCCCAGCAGCTTCAGAAGCAGCGGATTAAAGCTCCACAATCAACTTGACGTACCCTGCATCTGTGGAATACATGAAGAGACAAGGAATTATCCCAAATTTAGGAAATGGACTTTGAGAGCAAGATTTATTATTTTTTCCCCTTTTCCTCTTTTTGTGAGTGTGTATGTGTATGCTTCTGTGTGAGAGTTTGTCTGTATAGCTTTGCTTCCACCATTTGTCCTAGGGTTTTATCTGTCCATGTATTTTTAAAAAATTTTTTCTAAATAATTATTTTAATAACTTTATTTTATTTTTTTTTACTTTAACTTCTTTCTTTCTTTCTTTCCTTCCTTCCCTCCTTCCTTCTCTCCTCCCTCCCTCTCTTCCTTCCTTCCTTCTTTCCTTTCTTTCTTCTTTTTCTCCCTTTTATTCTGAGCCATGTGGATGAAAGGCTCTTGGTGCTGCAGCCAGGAGTCAGTGCTGTGCCTCTGAGGTGGGAGAGCCAACTTCAGGACCACAAGAGACCTCCCAGCTCCACATAATACAAAACGGTGAAAATCTCCCAGAGATCTCCATCTCAACACCAGCACCCAGCTTCACTCAACGACCAGCAAGCCACAGTGCTGAACACCCTATGGCAAACAACTAGCAA
>NW_020172476.1:1946990-1947396 GCF_003031525.2 Neophocaena asiaeorientalis asiaeorientalis
TGAAATCAAGAAAACACTCCCACTTACCATTGCAACAGAAAGAATAAAATATCTAGGAATAAACCTACCTAAGGAGATAAAAGACCTGTAGTCAGAAAATTATAAAACACTGATGAAAGAAATTCAAGATAATATAAACAGATGGAGAGATATACCATATTTTTGGATTGGAAGAATCAACATTGTGAAAATGACTCTATTACCCAAAGCAATCTACAGATTCACAGGAATAAAGACACAGACCTCGTAGAGAATGAACTTGAAGATGTGGGGAGGGGGAAGGGTAAGCTGTGACAAAGCGAACGAGTGGCCTGGACATATATACATTACCAAACGTAAAATAGATAGCTAGTGGGAAGCAGCCGCATAGCACAGGGAGATCAGCTTGGTGCTTTGTGATCCCCTA
>NW_020172476.1:1947474-2026749 GCF_003031525.2 Neophocaena asiaeorientalis asiaeorientalis
AAAAAAAAAAAAAAGAAATCCACATGCTGCAAGTAAAGATCCTGTGCACCGCAATGAAGATCTGGAGCAGACAAAATAAATAAATAAACAAATAAATATATTTAAAAAAAAAAAAAGTGACTGTCAAGGGCTTCCCTGGTGGCGCCGTGGTTGAGAGTCCGCCTGCCGATGCAGGGGACACGGGTTCGTGCCCCAGTCCGGGAAGATCCCACATGCCGCGGAGCAGCTGGGCCCGTGAGCCACGGCCGCTGAGCCTGCGCGTCCGTAACCTGTGCTCCGCAACGGGAGACGCCACAACAGTGAGAGGCCCACGAACCGCAAAAAAAGAAAAAAGTGACTGTTAAAGAAAAAAAATACATATATTCACTTTTTCCAGAGCACCTTGTTTTTGCAAGTTTCTTCTTATTGTCAATGGAACACTTCTAGATCGGCACTAAAGTCTTTCTTGGGGAATTTAAACTGCAAAGCAGAGCTGAGGGAGAGCAAGTTTCTGCAGCTAAGCCTTGGCGACCTCTTTGGGGTGGGAGAGTATTCCTAATCCCCCCGGCCTCTGGTTTCTCCTCAACACATCCCAACAGACTGACCTTCAACTCACATGGGACAGTGAGCCACTCCATTCAGCTCTCTACTTTCCTTCTTAGGCATCTGTGTTTTCCTTCTCCTTAATTATTCTGAGTAACAACCCTTGGGAAAGCTGTGTAATTCCTGTCTTCTGTTGACATCAAGGCCCACGGACCTCTACTCAGGCCCTCCTCTGGCAGGTGCCCCAGGTTCTGAGCCTCTTCCTTCACTTCTCTTGTCACTAAAAGCTCTTTTCAGCAAGCTGCCAGAATGGTAAGGAGCTGACAAATTAATAACTGATTCCAAGCAGACTCTGCACAGCAGTGAAGTAGAACAACAAGAGAGTTTATGACCACCCTAATCTAAGCAACAACTTTGTCTCAACTAGACCACCAGAGAAGAGTCCGATATGAGTCCATTCTCACTGCTTGTTTAATGTTGAGTATCATTTATGTACGGTAAAATTTTCCCATTTCAGGCGTACACATCCATAGATGTTTACATAATTATATTACAGTCAAGATATCAAGTATTTCCATCCATCCCCCAAATCATCTATGGCCCCTTTGTGGTTGATCTCCCTAACCCCTGGCAACTAGCAGACTGATTTTTGCCCCTATACTTTTGCCCTTTCTAACATGGCCTATAAGTGGAATTATACAGTAGACAATAAGTCAGATCATGCTAATCCTCTGCTTAAACCATTCTAATGGTTTCTCAGTGAACAAAACAATCACTCCTCAGCAGAGTTTACAGACCCTACGGCTGTGGGTTGAACTGTGCTCCCCAAAACATACGCTGAAGCACTAATCCCTTGGTACCTGGAAACAGTCTTTGTAAATGTAATTAAGGTGCAAATGAAGGTTAGGTCATCCTGGAGCAGAGCAGGACCTTATTCCAATATGACTGGTGTCCTTATAAGAAGAGAAGAGACACAGAGACAGACACACAGAGGGAAGACAGGCAAAGATGGAGTTACGCAGATGTTGGTCAAGGAATGCCAAGGACTGCCAGCAACTACCCAAAGCTAGGAGAGAGCATGGCCCGGCCATGGGGCTTCCTCAGCTATTCAAATGCAGGCCAGATTTCCTACCTCAGATGCTTCACACGGGTTGTTTTCTCTTTCAGGAACATTCTTTCCTCTATCTCTCTGCCCGGTTAAAATTCTACTCATCTGTCAAGGCTCAGCTGAAATGTCATTTTCTCTGAAAATAATTCCTTGATCCCCTCAATTAGGCTGATTTGCATTGTTCTCTGACCTTTTCCTTTGTAGCATCATTTCAATTTACAATGATATAAATTGTATCTGTTGGCTTATTTATTTACCATGTGTCCCTCAGAATAAGTCATGAGCGGTGAGGACCAGACTCATTTTGTTTTGCCCCCTATTGTGTGTTTGTGAGTGTGTGTATATGTGTGTATCTGATTAAGAAAATTTAATTCATAATCTCCAGCTTGTACTCCTGGGAAGAAAATTCTCCAAAAAAATGAGGAAAGCCTGACCCTAGAGCTTCTCTTACTTCAAATATTATGGCCACCTCCATTCTGGTTCTAGAATGCTCTTTGTCTCTGCAGTGATAATGTAAGTAAAAAGAAAAGCAAACAAAATCCTACCCTAGACTCCTTTAACATTGCTGAGGCAGAGTGGAATATTTCAAAGACTTAACCAAACCCTAAGGGAATATAAGGTTTTAATACTTTTTGAGAGTTGGTTGATAAAAGGTTGATACACAAAAATCTCAAGTTATCTATCCTATAACTCAAATCTATCCTATAACCATCACTCCAGATATTCTATCTCCAGAAACAGCCTGCAGGAGCTCCTGCTTAGACATCATGATAACATTAGTTTCTTTCAGATAAAGAAACAAAGATTTCCATATTGTGTATACCAAGGGCTGTTCCTTAAAGTCCTTGCTCTCTGCCTAAGAAACAGAATTTGTTTCTAGGTGTGTCACATCAGGAATGAGTATTCTTTCAGAAAAGATCCCCTTCCCACACCCTTCTACACGCAAGAAGGTGCCATGTCCTCTCTATGTAATGAATTCTATGACAAACTCATAACCACATCCTAAACACAGAATCTTTTAAACAGAAGTTTCTTGTATTCACTCAGAAAGGCTTACTTCCATCAATATTTTCCACTGAAAAATTTGAAAGAAAATCAACTTTTTTTTCTTTTTTATATCTCCATGGTGCTAGTACAGTGCTGGGTACATCATATGTACTTAGATAATCCATGTTGACTGAATCACTATTCACCATATGTTATCTTACCTCTCCACAGGAATGCCTTCCTGAGCACTTGTGCTAACTTTTCTTTTATGAGCTTAGAATTTTATTAGTATATACATAACTCAACTGAAAGCAATTCCCCTTTCTGAATATACATAAAATATAGAGATGTATATACAAGTAGGATACATAGACTACTGTTGAGAGAACACTGTTTGACATTAGATGCTGAGAGTCTTAGGCTGTTACCCTTACAGTAAATTAAACCTTTAATCTGAGTAAATCTTTAATCAAGTGCCCTGGAAGTACCTGGGTCACAGGTAAGCAAGGACAATCGCCCTCTACACAGAACTCTGAGTTAGTTAGATGAACTGTTGTGGGCACTACGAGGTCTGTGATGCTCTATGTACTGTATTTCAGAGCACTTGTCAGGTCACAGGTGGTACATCATTATATGAATTAGATCTGTATCAGGTCATTAGGCCTTTTGTCAGTACCAAGAAAAGAGAAACCCCAGGTATAACAGTACACATCCTCTTTCCATCAGAGGACAAAATGTGTTTTGTACATGTGTATAACTTGTCAATGGTCGCACTGGTCTGGTTTGGGTCTGAAATAATGGACATTTCAAAGGTTGGGAGGAGATGACATTAGCGAAGCAACTGAATAGATTTTCTATTGTGACTTTAAAAACAGAAATGCAACTCTCCCCATCATCAACTTGGTGACCTAGGAAAACACATTTTAGAAGCTATGCCTGAAAATGAGAACTGTAGCCTTTTGTCAGAGTGGAAAAATGATAAACTACAGAAAGCGTGGAAAACTGACTTCTCTTTGGGTCAGGGGTTAGCACCAGTGCACTTTATCTCAGGAATTACCGTGACTCCCATGTCTGTGGGTAAAAATCCAGATGCGGAAATTGGTGACTCCAAAGTCATATATCCTTACTCTACAGTATAACTATATAAAACTTAAAATGCATTTTGATTTTTTGAAAGATAATATAAATGGAAGAGAAAGAGACAGAGAGAAAACCATTCTGAACAGTAGGAGACACAATGTCAAGTCCCTGTTCTGCTTTTTACTGACCTTGCAAATGGAAATTTAAAAACTGACAGATATAAAACTAAACATATTAATTATATCAACAAATTTAAAAAAGGGCAAACTCGCCTATCGTTAAAGATTACCGTATTGGTCAAACCAGTATCTAACTATGTGCAGTTTATATGAGACTCCAAACAATGTGATATATTAAAATTAACCATACAAGGACAAGTGAGGACCTGAAGGAAACATGAACAAAATAAGAAAGAAGGGCAGTGATATCACATAAAATCACATCCAAGGTAAAAGAACTAAGTGGGATAAAGGGTGATATCTTTAAATTATAAAAGTTGAAAAACTAAAATGAAGATAAAATAATGAAATGGTAAATGCTGGGAAAACATCTCTATCGGTATTTTATCAACTCAACAGAGTAACATTCTAAACAGAGCAACTCCAGAAATTCTAGACATAAGGAGCTTAAGAACAGTAATGGGGTTGGAAAAGAGAGCCAGGAGAATATTTTAAAACTGTGTTTGCATAGTAGGCAGACTTAATTCAGACTGCATGTCATAAATTTAAAAAAAAAATAGTAAAATTTTCTAAAAATGTTTTAAGTCTCACAACACAGGTTTGAGAGACTGTTAATTGTCCACATTGAAAAATACTGTACTTATTTTTAGGGTCGTATTTAGGGATAGGAGATTGATGGCTTGAACAGCAGAAAGAAAAATTGAAATTAAAAAATAAATTCAGGGATAGCTATCCTTTTGCCCCCAAACCAGACCTGCTGTTCAAGCCAAACTTACTGGCCATTCATCAGTTATCCTCTGTCAGTTTGTAAGGTGCTTGACTTGAACTGACATAATTATAATTGGACAAGCAATTTTTTTTTCAGTTGGGTTTGGATCAATTCCTTAATTCTTCTATTTTTGTTTGTGATCACCTTCCTCATCATCCATCTTTGATAAAGTAAATAGTCCTTCCTGAGAGCCAAACTATGCCTTAATTTATTTACTATCTAAGTCTGGGTACTGGCATACTGGCTTTTTTAAAGCTCTGTGTAAAGGTATACGATGTTAGCCAGAAGGCAAGCACAGGTATATGAATGAGATAGAAACATTTACACATCCTGGTGAAGGACTAGTTAAGCAGATACAATCTGCAAGAATGACCTGGATCATATTTTCAGGCCTGAGAAAAGTATGTTCACTTTTTAACAGCAACATCAATTTCGTCATGAAACCTTGGTCTTCATACTGTGGGCACCAAACTGGATTAATCTTGTGTTCATTGTCAAAATAATAAAATAAAACACAGTAAGTCCCCTATATACAAATGAATTCCATTCCGAGAGTACATTCATAAGTCCAATTTGTTCCTAAGTCCCACAGAGTTAGCCTAGGTACCCAACTAGCACAATCAGCTCTACAGTACTGTACTGTAAAAGGTTTATAATACTTTTCACACAAAAAATAAAGAAAACATGTTTAATCTTACTGTATACTATCTTGCGAAGTACAGTAGTCCAGTACAACAGCTGGCATACAGGGGCTGGCATCGAGTGAACAGGCAAGTAGAGTTACTGACTGGAGGACGGAGAGGAGGTGGGAGATGGTAGAGCTGAGGGATCGTCAGCAACAGGAGACGGAGGGCAAGCTGCAATTTCACTCACGCCTGACGCCGAGTGAAACCAACCACAGGTTCTGGTTCCTAGCTGGATTCAATTCTACCTACCCTCTAGAAAAAATGATCTAGAGTAGTAACTCTAGATCTGGGTAGTAACTCTTTTTTTCTTGTCATATATGACACAGTAGCACTGGATTGCATTCTGAACAGCTGCTGCAACCTTCGTGTACTGTTCTACATTTGGGTCCTGTGCCTCAAAAACTAACAGTGCCTCCTCAAATAAAGAAAGTCCTCTTGCCATTTCCTGCATTGTAAATCTCTTCGGTTCTTCAGTTACTTCTTCCTCTTGTCTCTCTTTGCCCTTTCTTGGCACTTAGCTTTTCTTAGCAGTACCAGCTACATCACCATTGCTTTTACACTTGCTTCCAGACATCCTGGGCTTGAAATAAAGATACTGTACTACCGTACTCTATACAGTACTGTACAGTAAAAGTACACAAAAGCACAACCACTTGTAGAGGATGCATGCATGAGACAATGTACACCAGACACGTGAACTAACTTACGTGACTGGCCATGTGAACACACGTGTGCACCTTTGAAAGTTCGCAACTTCAAGGTTTGTATGTAGGGGACTTACTGTCTATTGCTGAAATGTTTTAACGATGACTCTAAACCATTTACAAGTATAAATTTACTTAATCCTCCCGATGGTCTTCTGAGACATCCCTTTTTCCCAGCAACTTCAATGAGGCGCAGAAAGATGACATAGCAAGTAGGTGGCAAACCTGGCATTCACACCAGGCACTTGGCCTCTGCACTACACTGTCCTTCCTCCTAGGATCCATTTGTAGATGTATCTTCCCTTCATTTATACACCACTTTGTGGGATGGCGGTAGTGTGGTCTATAAAATTAGAAAAATTATTACTCTTTACTTTTTATAATTAGAACTTACGCCTAGCTTGCTGTCAGCCCAATGTTTGCAACATAGAAGGCACTCAGTATTATATTTAAAAAGTAAGCAAATCATGTCAAATTTCTCTCTCTTGCTCACAAACAGCCCAGCATTGATCCAACAAGTTCACATCTCAACAAAGGTAGCAAACATCTATTCTAATCTGACCTAACCTGGATCACAGAGAGAATATCTATTTGCTTCTCATCTCTTCATTGTAAAGTGATCAACTCCTACTTTTTTTTTTACTAAACCAAGGACTCGGGAAGAAAGAAAGAAGAATAATCTCTTACTCTTAAAGATGCCAGTCCCTGCATTGTCATATCATGTGCCAGGGAGCTCAAAGCAATGCAAGTTTCTATTAGTACCGCTGGAAGGCACTTGACCTTGGGAAAACTTAGCATTGACTGGTACCAAAGGGATTAGCAAATGCTCCATTTTCCCACTCTGTCTTCAATTACTTTGATGAGCAATTAAAATGCTAATTAAAAGACAATCCGAAACTTAGTACACAGAAGGTTATGAAATAATGCATTCACATACAGACAACTAATAAGGTCACCAAACAAAGAACAGGTAGAAAAAAGAGTTGAATCATCACTATAATTCTCATGTTAAATTGTTCTTCTGTGTTCACAGGGAGCACATACACCATTATTCTCCAAACAATGTGAATTGGCTTAGTTATTTATTATAACTTTCCCTTAGGAAAACAACTTTTTATTAAGATAGACAGTCATAAGGAGATTCTGAGCAGTTTCCTAAAGACAGGATAAGATTTAAATTAGTCAAGCTCAGGATGATTAATTAAAATATCCATAACTCAATTTGCATAATGTTGCAGGGTATAGGGTTTTCACATTTCCTTCTTAATTACCTGGACTTTGGGCTTTTTGTCATTCATTCACAATCACTCTTGAGAGTGAGTTGAAACAGTTTTGAATTATGTAGTTTTTCTTGGTGTTGCCCCAGCATTCAGGCAGCACTGCAGTGATATTCTTTACTTACACTCTATAAAAATTAAAATATTAATTAAAAACCCAAGAAAGCACATTAATAGTTAATAATGAGAATCTTTATGAAAAAAAAATAGGCTGCATGAGGGAAGCAAATTTTCCTAATCATTGCTATATGCCTAAGGCCTAAAACTAGTTGTACTCAGCACAAAGGAGATGCTATTTGTTGAGGAAATGAATTCACATAATTTTTTTTTTTTGTACACTAGAGCAAGCTTTTTTAAAAAAATTTACTTTATTTATTTATTTTTGGTTGCTTTGGTTCTTCGTTGCTGTGCGCGGCTTTCTCTAGTTGCAGCGAGCAGGGGCTACTCTTTGTTGCAGTGCACAGGCTTCACAATGCGGTGGCCTCTCCTGTTTCGGAGCTCGGGCTCTAGGCACGAGGGCTTCAGTAGTTGTGGCATGCGGGCTTCAGTAGTTGTGGCACGCAGGCTCAGTAGTTGTGCCTCATGGGCTCTAGAGCACAAGCTCAGTAGTTGTGGTGGACGGGCTTAGTTGCTCCACGGCATGTGGGATCCTCCTGGACCAGGGCTCGAACCCGTGTCCCCTGCATTGGCAGGTGGATTCTTAACCACTGCACCATCAGGGAGGCCCAAATTCACATAATTTTAACCAAATGTAACCTCTCTTAGGAATGCCAGTCTTTAAAATGGGAGAATCATCTGTTTTTTAAATAAACTAAGTGATAGAAATATAAACATTTAAATGTTGTCTAACCCACCTGGAAACTAACTTCAGTACGTTCAACTAACCAAATACCAATCTAATTATCTAAAAAAAAAATTCTACAGACATTTGTGAGGAGATGGCCCCAGCTCTTGAAACGTTTTCTTTCAAAATAGACTTTTGAAAAAAATACTTTATGTTTCCTCCCATTTTATCTACAAAGGAATGGTCTCTCAAATTCAGTCTATTCTCTCTACTACTGCAAATCAATTCCTGCTACTATTATTGCAATTCCTTTTCACTGGTCTCCTTAACCCCAGTCTCACCCTCCTTTAATTACTTTCCACAATGTCGTCATCTCTCTTTCTGAAATGGAAATTGTTTGCAGTATTTAAAACACACACTCAGAAGGCTATACAAGAGAACCAAGTCCAAACTCTTCACCATACCATTCTTTTTAATAGGACTTCAAATTCTCTAGCCTCCTTAGACATCCTTTGCTAATAAGCCAAATAGTTCATTTTACCCTTCTGAATCTTTGTTCATGCGGTCTCTTCTGCTCGGAATGCCTTATTCCTTTTCCGTGTACCTAAATATTACTTCATCTTTTGAACTGACAGAAGTTTTTTCATACAAGTTGATTTATTTATGAGATTAAAAAGATCCTCTGCCGATGTGACTAGAGATTTGGAGTCGACACAAGATTATGAGAGAAATGTATAATGTAACAAGTTGTGAGAACCAGCGTCACACAACGTACGCGTATAAGCACTAACGTGTGTAGCTGTGTGCTTATGGAATATACTGCTGAGAGATACTTTACCATCGAACTGTCTCTTTTATCCTGAAGAGATGTTAACTGGGAAATGATTTGTAAAATTGACACAAAAGCCTAGTTTCGGTAATCCAATATCGCCCAAACGAGTAAATTACATCACAACTGGATAGACGTGCTGACAAAGCAGCAGGTTTTATACGTGGGAGCACTTTTGCAAACCACATAGAAGAGGCCCCAAACTCAAATACCTGCAGGGAGTGTGCCTTTAGCATATGCAGTCTGTAAGGCTGCCCATGGTGAGCTGTTTGTATGCTTATGTAAGCATAACACCTGCCTACTTTTATGTCCTTTAAAATACTGTGTGGGTCTATCAGTCAAGCAAAATATATTCTGTGGATTGTATTTCTCAACAACTGCAGGTTTGAGATCTCTGACATTAGGCTTTACATGGAGGCTGCTACCTTCTTCAGCTTTAGCTGTCTATGGTAAGTATGCTTCCTATTCAGAGAAAGCACCGAGGATAATTTTGAATATAATTATATTTGCGAATCATAATGATCAAATGATTTAACAGTAACACACAGTGCGCTGGCTCATTTACCCTTGTAATTAGATTAGCTCTGATAAGAGTACCCCACAGCTTCTATCAGTGACTCAGTACAACAAACATTTATTAAGCATCTACTGTCTCTAGAATTGTTTTGGTACCTGGGAATTAGAAGATAAATCAGACCTGATCTCTACATGTAAGATGCTTATAAAACAGTGGGGGAGACTACTATAAGCAGGTAATTTCAACACAGAATATTTTAGGTCACTATAAGCATTTAATATATGTTTGTGGCAAGACTATGTGATGAATAAACAAAAGAATAGATGATGTAAGTGTGGATGAGGTGCTCTGGGAACACAGAGGAAGACCATACAACCCAAACATGGTAGGAAGAAAGGAATAAAATGGGTTCCTGGGAGAGATGATTCTTGAGGACAAGAAGGGATTTGCCAAGCTAAGAACAAAAGCTGGGGTACTGGAGGGGGTAAAAGAGGACATAAAGGAAACAACATCAAGAAATATAACTTAGTATGTAATTTAGTAACTCAATGTTCATAAGTCTTTTTAAATTGCCATATATCATGCAGGCTATAAAAACATGCATAATTAATGTCTGCAATATGTAGCTACTAATATTGTTAATTGAAAATATGGAAAGTGCAGCAGTGAAAAAGGCAGAGCTATGGAGAAAACAATAAGACACACTTTCTAAAGTTTTCAATTCATTATTTTTACATGCTGAGCTCCCCTAGGGATGCAGCTATTCCTCAAGAGAACTGAGTTGACATATTGAACCTAAGGGAGAAGATAGGAGAGTCATTTAGTGCAGACAGCCTCAAAAGGAATCCTCCAGGCTTCCGAAATACTGTTTTTGATCACACTCAGGCCTGTATCATAACCCTCAATGATACCCTTGGGGACTGACCTTCTTACACTGTATCAAAAGCCTAGATAGAATTGCAGGAGGAAGCTTTCCAGGACACCAAAATGCAGTGTATATCTCCAACCAAAAGTCATAGAACATACGAAAGTGACAATCACAACTGCTTTCTTACCATTAAACACCATTACGAACACCACAATTTAGATTGAGTAGCTAAATCACTAGCCCCTTCGGGAAGCCTTTCAAATAGTAGACCTAGTTTTCTCTCATCACATATGATTCCAAAGTAAATTTCTTGTTTCAATTCTGTTGGCATAGAGTACTCGGAATAAGACATCAGAATATAAGAGAAAGAAAAAAAATATGTGTTGTCTGTATAGACATTTCTGGGGTTATATGCATATATATGTACATATATATAAATAAACTCATATATATAAACTCATATATATACATTCATACAGATATAAACTCAAATATACATATAAATTCTCATACTTCTAAATTCTAAAACTCTCATTATATATGAAGCCAGCTATTAGGTTTAAATACACTTAAAATGCATTTGCATTTCTAAAATTTTTCTGGCTTTGAAAACTCTATGCTGTTCTCTTGCTTCTTCCTTATCTCAGTTTAATTAGGCCTGCTAAAGAAAATGTAAGACACATTGGTATAAATTACCAATGCAGAATTTTGTCCAATATATGACTCAAACCAAGTAGCTTTTAAGAAAAATCATGTTATTACCTTCACAAGACTCCTTAGAGCTGAAGGACTCTCTACCTGAAGACGGTGCTACTGAAAATGATCAGTTGGTGTTTGTACACTCTGCCTGAAGAGGCTAAAGGTCAAGCAGTGGCCCACAGTGACTACAGAAGCGCTACTGCTGTTATTGATAACAACACTGCCACCGTTTAGCTTTGCCTCCAGACTACAAAATTTGGGGGCTGTGCCATGTTACTTCGTTTCTGTGTTGTAAGCACTAGTGTAGTGTTCATGCTGTTGTGGGCATCTACTATACCCTTGCTAAATAAAAAAGATAACATCGAATGCTTTAGAGACTACAGAGGACTACTTAGTATGCTACTTCATTTAACCTACAAAACAAAGTGTCTAGGGGTTATTATCCAAATATGAGGAAAATGCTGCTCAGAGTTTAAATTACTTGACAAGTTTATACAGCTAACAAATCAAAGATCTAACATTATAACTCAGGCACTCTGGAAGTATTACTCTGCCCACCACAGCAGCTTGCCAGAAAATAAACCGTTCTAAGTTCAACTTAATAATCTAAGTGTTCTCAGTAATGGGATATGCTGGGTGCTCACCAAGTCCAGCGGGAAGAGAAGAGAAAATTAAGACCCCGCAAAATTGGGATTCGATAGTAACTGGATCTAGAGATGCACCTCAATTCGGAAGACTAGTAGTCCGAGACTCCAAATTCCAGAAGAGGCAGCATAAGTTGGGTTGGTATCCATATCTAAGGAAACTGCTCTGGTTATGGAGCCAGGCCAGAAGCCAACCCTGGGCGAAGCTGATAATGGTAGGTTGTACCCTCATAACTTTGATTAGAAAGGTACATCGGGGAGAAAGACAAAACCCATGATTTCAAAAAAATCTCCTTGTGGGTAAAATGGTTCAAGGATTAGGTAGGTTGTCAGATCTCCAGTTAAACTGGGTGTCAAGGAAGGTCTCTAATTCCAGCAGGGAACAAGGGAATAAACAGAAGAAAAATAACCTAGGCATAGGAGACACACAATGGGAGTTTTGGAGAAAGATACAGCTCGATTGTCTTATAAGTACCAGTGAGTTCATTCCAGCCTCAAGAATCTCAAGCCTTCTGCAAGAAGTTAATTTCAGACCCTCTGTTGGGGTAGCATGGATGAAATAACTCAGGCTCGATTCTTATCAAGACTGTGGAGCTGGATCTTCAGGTTGAAGTAATGTATCAATACATCAAGATTCTGGGAAGCAACTAAATCTGTTAGACTTTTCTTTCTCTGTTCTGCAATTTACACCCACCTAACTATGTGATCCAGAAAAGGGATTTGAAAATCTTGTTCCAAACTGAAAGTTCCTTGTAAACCCTAAGAGAGAGGGTTTGATTGAAACCTTCAATGGCAGTTCGCCTTTCTTAAGTCAATTTTTTAACATTTTAATTATGATAAAAAGTGTGGCACAAAACTTACAATATTGCTATTAACAGAATACTTGAAATAGTTTATCATAATTTCCAAAAGTAGTTTATCAATAGGGTCTGACTAAACCAATGCCATTTTATAGTACAAACATTAAAGTGCTGAAAATATCTAGTTTATGAAGAAAACGCAGTTCTTTTAATTTCACAGATATTAGATGTTGCCCACCATTTAGTAGTTGAAAAAAAGAAAAAAAGGTAATAATATATCACAATAAGTTTTCACATCTGTGTTATAATTTAAATCAGTTATGGTTAATGCATTTGTTTTGCTCATTTTAATTGAGTATTAATAAAGATAACTCCATTTTGTTCTTCAAAGTAGACCACTAAATTATCACCACTCAGGGTCAACATACAGGTAAGCACCATTCTGCATAAACATTGGCATTTTATAAAACCAATTCTCTGTCCTTTGGATTAGAAAAAATATATACACACTTACTCGGTACTATGAAATGTTACCAGCACACTTTTTAATACAGAAGGATCTATTTTCGACACACTTATATGTCAGTCTCTGTCCCCAATCAAAGCTGTGTTCTGACGATTATCCAGTCAACCTCAGGCTACTCAACAGATGAGAGCAAGACCCAGCTGCATCCTTATGCTTGCTTAGGTCCTCATGGGGAAGACTGGGTAAAAATAATATTCTGGGGTCATTTCAGAGTTTAGTTATAGTGAAACTGGTCTGAAAAACTAGAACGTGGGAGGAGTAAACAAACCTCAAGCCTGGAAGGGAAATGTGAGCTACACTGACTAGAGTCTCAGATAAGTTTAAGTCCTGGGCCTAGAAGCAGTATACACTCTAGTGCATTGAGGCAGGAGTCAAAGCGCAGACAGTCATGATGCTATGGATGGGTAAGGGAAAGGACTGAGCTGGGATACAACTCCACAGAGTCTCTGTGCTTCCACCTCGTGATGTTCTCAGGATTTATGCATAGGGTGACCACTTCATCCTCATTTACCAGAGACTTTCCTGGTTTAGCAATGAAATTGCTAACGGTTGTCCAGGTTATTATTGCTCACATGAATTTTCCTACTTTTTGGTGGTTTAAATTTTTTTAGACAATATTATTTCTAAGTTCAATTATTCTGCAATTTCACCCTTTAGTCCATAGCTAAAGGACAGCCGACTATGAAAAATGTGTCTGACCACTACCAGAGATGAACTATACTAAAAACGATTACTTCTAATATGGTTGTCTGTATTTCAGATTGTTAGAAAGTCTAAAAATGTTGGGAGGGCTGTAAATCCCCTTTCGTCTTGGATTCCAACCCATCACCATTAATAACAATGCAAATGACAACATAGCAATCAGGCAGGCAAGGCTACTCAGGTGTCAGCTTCTAGGCACAGGTGGTACACTGAGGAAGAAAGCCAATGTCCTTATGTATTTCGTATTTCCTATTTTGTAAGTACTGGTCCAATGCTTACAAATCAGAAGTAGCCGCAAAGCAAGATACACACACACACACACACACACACACACACACACATTCATACACACATAAACACACACAGACATCTAGAACAAAACCAGCTTTAATTCTGTTGAGGGGGAGGAGATCCCAAAGGGTTTCAGTGATCTTTTTATTTTATATAAATCCTTGTAAGCCAATTAATCCTCTTAATTTCCCTAACCTCATTTACATCTCCAATGCTAATTTCCCACCAGGTTCTAAAATCCTTGGGTGAGGTATTTTCTTAGTCTTGTTTCTCTTTTATTTGCCTCCCCCAATCCTTCCAACTTCAGCAGGAAGCTTTCCTGCTGCCTACTCCTAAAGTCTGACACTATTGTGGACCCTACAAGGTGAGAGGCGGTTGGTTCTAATAAGGGAATCAAAAAGAAGAGATAATATAGTCAACCTTTGGCCATATGGACATTTGGAGATTGTCTGTGGGGACTTTATATAAGTTCAAGTTTATACACTCGGGAAAACAAGGAAAGAAATATGTATTCACTCATGTTCATGAAGGAAACTTGCACGTGTGCACGCGCACACACACTTACACATGCATATTCGTTCTGCACAAAGAAATCCCATTCACAAATTCTTGTTTTCATTATAATGGGTAGAGCAGGCATTACAGAGTTGAATTTAAACATACCCTGCCAGTTTTAAAATAGGAATAAGTTGGATATTTGTATTTGTAGAATGATTCCTGTATGCACTACTATTACTGTGAAAACTCTGGCTGGAAGGGAATCTTTTTATTTGCAAGTACTGTGGGGCCATCGCACTAAGGAACAATTAAAGGAAAGAATGGGAACTGAATATAATTCCCTCTTTTTGCTGTCAAGTCTCTCTCCATCGAGCCTCATATATCCCCAGGGGGATGTATCCCTCCCCAGTTCCACCACGAAATCGATAACAGTCTAAAGCAGACTTCAGACCAGACAAGGAGAGAACACTTGTGGACTTTACAGGAGGTATAACCCTGCTGCATGCCAGGTCATATGGGTTAACATGATAGAAATACAGCAAACCATCAGAGGACCCAGAACATTGCTTTATTTTTTTCCGTATCACTAAGTGTTCTCTCCACATAAACATCAGCATGACCTTTTTTGTCTATGATACATTAAGATCCTATATTAAGTTCAGGGCTATCAAATATTCTTGTATTCATCTTTGTACTTTTTACAGGGCTTGGCCCAGGGTTTTGACTATATCAAAGCTTAATGAATATCTGTAATATGAATGGAACAATCTGAATAGTTAGAAATACAGTATTTGAAAGAAAGATAAGCTGTTGAACTGTAACCAGAAATAGGCTGTTAGGACAGTTCTTTTGCCCAATCCATTATTTTACTTATTTATTTATTTATTTTTTGGCCGCGTCGCACGGCATGTGGGATCTTAGTTCCCCGACTAGGGATGATACCGGTGCCTCCTGCAGTGGAAGCATAGATTCTTAACCACTGGACCGCCAGGGAAATCCCCAGTCCATTATTTTTTAAATAACTGGTATTAGTTATCACTGATTTAAATTTAAAATTTTTTTACATTTAAACAAATATTTTTTAGACTTCTCTCCACATACCAGGAAATCTGATGGCACTGGGCCTGTTTCCCACCTGCGAAGCATTGGCTGGAATGGTATAAAGAACCTCCTTTGGAAGGGCTCTGTGGTTCCAGTTTGACACAAGCCTCATCCTTCCCTACTACTTTATACCAGTCTTCCTCTATTCATTTGCCCTCTTGGCCTCAGTTTTTGCTTGTGGGAAAAAGAAATTAAACTGCTTTGTGGAGATGTATTTGGAGGTTCAGTAGTCTCTGTGTATCCACAACAGTCTTCAGCTAATCTTTTATTCCCTGGGCATTTTACGTAAAATTGTGTATGTGTTTATGGGTGGCTTTTTCTTAGGAATGGTTTCAACAAATTTTCAAAAGACTATATCTCAAAAAAAAGTCTTAACAAGAAAATATCTACTTAATATCTACTATATGCAGAGTCCTGAGATCTCTCAGGTCCTTTAAACCCTGAATACCTTAAATTACATACATAGGTGTGTATACACACAGACACACACACACACACGCTACCTCTAATCACACACACACCTCAACTTTAGCAAGGACTTTACATATAGCAAAGAAGTAATCAAAGATTCAGAGGAACACTGACTTAATTCACATTGTACTTAAAAATGAATGGCACTCTCTCAATATTGATTCTCAGCTGAAACACACTTTCCCCTTGGACTGTGATCTCTAATCAGACTCCTCAGCCTCTACACTTCAGCCTTTTTTCAGCCATGAAAGGGGAGTTCAAGTACAAAGAAAGTCTTCCGACTCGTGATAAAAGGCTTCCCAACCTGAATCTAAAAGTACAAACAACGGCTTGCCCACCTTCTTTCTAAACACCTCCAATTTATACAAACTGTGATATTTTAGAAAATCAAAGGGTTTAATAGTGACCCAACTCAATCCGAAGTATTCCATCTGATTAAATATACAAGAACCTTCTTCTGGTATTTAATGACCCTTGAAGCTAGATGCAATCCTCCAAGAAACTGGAGCCTCTTCCTTGTTTAAAAACTTTATTTTTTCTTTTTTAAAAAATTTTTAGAGTGAGCTACAT
Source organism: Neophocaena asiaeorientalis asiaeorientalis (assembly GCF_003031525.2). Taxonomy (NCBI): domain Eukaryota; kingdom Metazoa; phylum Chordata; class Mammalia; order Artiodactyla; family Phocoenidae; genus Neophocaena; species Neophocaena asiaeorientalis. Next base: position 1,964,087 of record NW_020172476.1, read on the forward strand.
ATGCCCCAGAACAGCTCTATGTTCTGTGCAGATTTACTTAACACCACTTGGGTTATAAATGTACATTAAAACAAAAGGAAGCTGTTAGTCCCACTAAAAGAATTGGTATTAAAAGGAATTTGTTTTAGAATTGTTAAAAACAAGACAACAGGCCCAAATGGAGATGCTTATGCTAAAAGACCCACGTCACCAAACTAAGACTTAATTACAGTTTTAACTTTTCCAGAAATGTAATCTTAAACCAGTCAATCGGGAATCACGTGATCAACACTAGTTAGGTCATCTATCTGACAGACCCCTGCTATCTCCTAAAGGACACCTTGCAGTAACCAACCAGCTTTTTTGTTGAGTGTAACTTCCTCATTTCTGCTCTTTCATTTTGTACAGATCCTCAGAGCTCCTTTCTATCTGCTAGGTTGGATGCTTCATGATTCAAATTGATTTTTGCTCAAATAGACTCTTAAAATGTTTAATATGCCTCAGTTTATCTTTTAACAGAATCCAAGAGGTCACCTACAAAATGGATAAGCTTTCCTGGAATATTACAGTGAATACCTTTTCAGAAATGAGAACCATCTTATCTGAAACACTGCCATATATGCAGAAGCAACTCTCATTCCACTTTTCTGCATAGAGAGGAGTATCTTGTTCCAAAACTGCAAAATATTAACGGGAAATTCTTAGCAAGAATAGCTACAGTTACTGGTGCCAAGTCAAGGGGAGAGGGAATAAAGAATAGGCAAAGGAGCTTGTTTTTAATGGTATTAGAAATGCCTTTTCAAAATTATTGGGAAGGGAAGCTCATGAGTTAGGAATGACAGAAGGATATAAAAGTTTTATTTCAAATATATGTATTTATATATATATATAATATCTATCTCTCTATATGTATATATATACATATATAATATCTATCTATTGATATTTCTCTCTCTATCTATCTCCCAATGTTTTAAACTGGATTTGCTGACCAAATATAGGCCTAAAGATATTCAGACACTTTGATGATTGACTTGCAGAACTGTCCCATTCTTAAAGCATTAAAATTGTGCATTTTATGTAGGTATCTATAACAATGAAATTGACTTGTATAGCACTGTGGATTCCACAGAGTGTTATCACATACATTGTCACATGACCGTTAAAAGCTGAGAGAATTCACAGTCAGTAAGTCGTGGAATCATAATCTATGATCATACATTCATACACATACACACCAAACCCACACAATTCAAATATACAGTACTTGAATATGTACACACACACACATTCTCACACACTTGCACCTGTACACACTCAGAATCCACACAAGCTCACAAATGTATATAGGTATATACCCACAAATATGGTCATACGTTCAATACACTCACACATATGTGCACTTCTGAAATTTGTATGGGTCTGCTTTTTTGCTCTTCTACAAATGTACTGTGCTAAAGATGAATTTCCCAAATCAAAATATGCTGACAAGAATTTATGCACCTCAATTCTCTAGCACAGATCTCTAAATTAAAGGACAAAAGAGGAAGAAAAAGAATTGTAATCCCATCCCAACTAAGAAGGTTTACAATTCTAAGAGTTTACTTTTTAACCTTTTTGTGTCTTGAATGTCTCCTCTTTGATATAGAACAGGCTACTTGCTCCATGATGATAAACCTTTGTCAAATGACAGCAGATCTGTTGGGTTTCTGAAACACCCAGGTCTTGAACTGCAGTTACAATGCTTGTAAACAGAGGCAAAACCTCCCATGGGAATAGGAAGCAGGTGCGGAATCTACGGAACAAGGATTTACTTAAAGGCTTATTTGTGAGCTAATATCACGAGCACATCACCCAAATCTGACCTCTGAGTTCCGTTATAGGCATCTAACTTTATGTCCCTCCCCTAAACAAAATTCTCTACAATTTATACTTTTAAGTTACTTAAAAGTCAGAGCAAAAATGAGCCACATGGAGAGACCATAAGGAGTGTAGGTGGAAAGATTAAAACTGAAGCATAATTCACTGTCTAATGCACATTTCCTTGCCATAACTCTGCTCTCTCCACCTCCCTAAAGCTCCCTTCTTCATCACCTTCTCTCTAATATTTCTCTGAGGTTCACCCACATCATTTTTCTCTTAGATCTTCAGGGAGCTGGGCTGTAATGAAATCTCCAGTTTGCTAATGGGCAACAGAATAATAGAGTTGCATGCTGACCCATATTTCACATGTTAATTTGTGTCAGTCACAGAGATACCTTCATTCTTTGGTTAAACGTTTCTACCCTGGGTGAAATAATAGATGAAAAACCTCAGACAAAGCACGGACACAAACGACTAGTAGTAAACGAGCAGCTGTCTTTCAGTTCTTAACACATGGGAAGACATTGATCTGCTCTAATTGGCATGGATGGTAATCGGGAGCCGTGAGACAATTAACGGATAAAAGGACTCCCTGGTCTGTACCTTCTCATTCCAATGAACTACTGTCACCTGTTTTTTGCTTCTTTGTTTTATGCAAGCCTCACTGAAACCCCAAAAGATGATACAGAGTAGAACCTTTTGGCATGATGAGAAGGAATATAAAATAAGGGATTTAATTCAGATCATTTGATTTGATAGAGTTGAACTGTTCCTTATGTTTCAGCAGTGCCTGAAATGGACATGGGATAACCTGGTTCTCTGAGGTTGACTTGTATCCCAAACAGGTGGGTCCTAGGAAGAGAAACACACATCTTCTTGATTCTTGAACTTTATGGCCTTAGACCAAACCATGAGCATGTGTAAAAAGACTATGTTATTGAATTGTAAGCAGTTTTTTCCTATCTTCCCAAGATGTTGGAGGTGGCGAGGGTATTTTATTCACTGAAGATGTTATATGTCATTCCTATTCTTCAAACTTGCTGTGTAAGGAAATTTTATATCAAGGCTTCTTCTTTCCACTTACTTTCCAAGGTCAATAATAATGTCTAATGCTTCAGTCCTCACTCTGTGTCAGGCTAAGTCATTTGCATACATTATCTCAGTGAAATATCCAGAATACCTGGTTATTCTTATGCCCATCTTACAGATGAGGCAACTGAGGCTCAGAGAAATTAGACAAATTAGCCAAGCTTGTGTAGTTAGTGATAAAATGAGCTATTGTACCCACAGCTCTCTGACACTACACTATCACCGCTAATGTTTGTTATCACCATCATGTAAAAGAGGCAAAATCATACAGATACTAAATAATCATGCATAACGGTCTATATCATTAGTGAGCATTGTTCAATGTTATACCATTTCTATTGCATTTTAGCACATTTCTCACCTGAACCTCACAACCACCAAGAATGATAGATAAGGATTTATAGTCCCCACTTAATGGATGAGAACTTTGAAATGAGAAGTCAAGTGACTTTTCAAACTCACAGAACATGTATGCAACCCCCCATCTCCATTATCAGATACACACAATGTGGAGCAGTAGAGAGAAGATTCCTACATTCTGATAATTTGAAAACTGTCATCTTTCCTGTGGGTGAGATCTTACAGGCTAAAGTATGAGTGTCACATGTCCCCAAGAAAATTTTAGCTAGACAATATGAATAATAATGCTATTGGTAGTACTCTGTATAAGTGCAAGAGGGAATATATACATTCTACTAACAAGAGAAAGAATTAAAGAAAAACTTCGCACCATGTCACAGTGGTAGAAGAAGCAATGCAAGTAGACATAAATAAACAAAGGGAATCTTTGGTGTGAATGTTGGATAATGATTTTGCCAAAGAACCCATTGGTCATCTAGACACTGGTTTAGCATAGGAGGGAGAATTCAGGAAATCAGTGCATTCAGAATAGTCTTTCCCCAAATATCCCTTATTAATCTTGACTGGTTTCTTGACTCCAAAACAGCGAGAGATATAATCAGTACTAGTTTTTGGAATGATATCCTTTTGACCAGACTGGGTCTAGGTCCTGGTGAGAATAACAGTAGAAGCAAATTTGTTAACTGCCATCAGGGAACTTACAAATAAAAATGGTGGCAATACGTACATGCATACATACAGTCCATGTTCAGATCTAACAACATGTTAAATAGTGTGCTATAGATTTCAGAAGTTCAAAGAAGAATAAAGTAAATATGTACCAATTTCATAAGTTATTTAGAGTGTAATTACATGATACACTGGTATAGAAAACTGTATTAAAGCTCCCCCCACTGAAACTAACTTACCCATGAGCTAAAAGACATTTAAATTGCCTTTAAAAGTCATAGTATTTGGTGTGGTTGAGTGTAGCTGTATTAATCCAAGTCTCTCCTGGAATATTTTCACTGTAGTTCAACCATAAAAGCTATAGGGGCATTTCAGTATGTGGGATAAGTAAGGCAAAACACCTGAAGTTATTGTTCTTCTCCCTTGAATATGTAACCTTGAGCCCTCTTTATAGTTCATTAACATCCATTTTTCTTTAGCTTTAGTTAGATGCTTGCTGTCATCCATTTCAACAAGCATTTCTTGAAAATCATTACTCATCACTGATTTTTTTCCCTTGTTTGCTATTTACTGGCCAAGACTGTACACTGATGTCATTTAATTGCATAAGTTTTATGCAAAGACAAAGGATATTTCTCCTTAATGACTCACATACAGAGTTTAAAATTGGAAGAGACCTAAGAGTTTTCTGCTTGATTTCCTTTATTTTGTCAGTGAGGAAACTGAGGCACCGAAAATGGTTAAATGGCGAACCCAGGCAGCATAGTTAATGGTTGGCATTGCAAGAGACCCTTTTCCTTTCTTTTTACATTTCTCCAAGCTGTCTCACTCCCATGGGAATATTTATACCCTCCTGGCGTTTGAAAGCAAGTTAGTAGAAATATAATTACTACTCAACATTTGCTACTGAATGGATAGAGTAATCCAGACCATGGAGACAGAAGGACGGGTTGACGCTGGTGCCTTTAATCTGCCACGTCCAAATGTTCCTCCTTTTCTGGGAGCTCCTGCTGACTTCCGGTAAAGATATGTGATCCCTTGGTGTTAAACAGATGAGAGAAGGCCAATGGTGAGTTCATACAGCTCTGGTGAGGACAACAAAACATCTCAGTGACGTGAGGGGCCCAAGGAGTCCCTGTCCAGACTGGATTAGCAATCTCTATGTAATGCCAAATGAGTCCAACTATTGTAGGGGGCTGACTTCTATCAGGAAATTATTTTCTTAGCTCCATGTGAGAAGTGAACCTCTGATGAGGGTGAGTCAGAAAGCACCCTGTACCCACTCCCGGGAATAATGTAACTTTCTAGATGGTAAATTTTAAGTACACACAAAACTCACAGCACCCTTCTCAATGTATGGCCATTGTGTCTACTAGAAGGAAGTAACAAACATAAAACTTAAAGAACTATGTGTGCTTTGTATTTTTCATCCTGACTCCTAAGATTTAAGACCAGAGAGCTCATCGTAGAAAGAAAAGAGCAGACAAACTACCTCTGCTCTATTAGCAGGATCATTTGAACTGACTACACGGTGGGTTAACACCATCATTTCAAAGAGCTTTAATGGTTAATCTGTTCTTGAAAATGCTAATAAATACTTATGTATCATCTTTATAACAATGTGATTGTAACACATGCTAATGTATTCTGACTGCCAGGTATGGCACCATGGTTCATTTCCTTTCCACTTCCTCTTTCACTCTACAAGGACACAGATTGGTGAGACCAAGTAACCTAAAGCACATAGCTAATAAGTGGAGGGACCATTTAGTATGCCTTTCTGACTCTAATTCTTAGGCTCCAGAGGGAGTATGAAAATAAAATATTTGCTCAGCGACGGTGTATGTGCTATGTAACCAACTCTACAGATATCACAGTGTGTGACTCTGGGGCAAAGAGAAAATTAAAGAAATTGCTCTTGATAAAAATGTGATGGCAACTGGGGACAGAACAGTCATCATTTGGAGTATTCCAGAGCAACTTCATAGATCCCTCACTTATAGTTATTTCTAATTTTGTTAGAAGAAGAATTTAAATTGTGTACATCTTGAGGCTGACTGACCACTCTACATCACTGAATCAGTTATTTGGGAGTGAGACTAGCCAACACCCCGCATCTTCACATCGGTGTCGTTTTTTTTTTTTTCTCTGCTGGTCACTGCTCTGATCATAAGTCTCATGAAATGATAAACAGGTTTATGGTGAAAAGTGGCTCAGATAACAAAGCTATTTACTGAACTACAGAGAAAGCTAAGTAGTCTAAAAATGTGACAGTTCTTGGCTATAAAAGCAAACAAATAAAGACTACTACAAGATACAAAGAAGGACATTACATAATGGTCAAGGGATCAATCCAAGAAGCAGATATAACAATTGTAACTATTTATGCACCCAACATAGAAGCATCTCAATACATAAGGCAAATGCTAACAGCCATAAACAGGGAAATCGACAGGAACACAATCAGAGTTGGGGACTTTAACACCCCATTTTCACCAATGGACAGATCATCCAAAATGAAAATAAATGAAGAAAAACAAGCTTTAAATGATACATTAAACAACATGAACTTAATTGATATTTATAGGACATTCAATCCAAACACAACAGAATACACTTTCTTCTCAAGTGCTCATGGAGCATTCTCCAGGATAGATCATATCTTGGGTCACAAATCAAGCCCTGGTAAATTTAAGAAAATTGAAATCATACCAAGTATCTTTTCTGACCAGAAGGCTATGAGAGTAAACATCAGTTAGAGGAAAAAATCTGTAAAAAATACAAACACATGGAGGCTAAGCAATACACTACTAAATAACCAGGAGATCACTGAAGACATCAAAGAGGAAATCAAAAAACACCTAGAGACAAATGACAACGAAAACACAACATCCCAAAACCTATGCGATGCAGCAAAAGTCGTTCTAACAGGGAAGTTTATAACAATAAAATCCTACTGCAAGAAACAAGAAATAACTCAAATAAACAACTTAACCTTACACCTAAAGTGATTAGAGAAAGAAGAACAAAAAAACCCCAAAGTTAGCAGAAGGAAAGAAATCAGAAGGATCACATCAGAAATAAATGAAAAAAAAATGAGGAAACAATAGCGAAGATCAATAAAATTAAAAGCTGGTTCTATAAGAAGATAAAAACTATTGATAAACCATTAGCCAGACTCATCAAGGAAAACAGGGAGAAGACTCAAATCAAATGAATTAGAAATGAAAAAGGAGAAGATACAACTGACACTGCAGAAATACAAAGGATCATGAGAGATTACTATAAGCAACTATATGCCAATAAAATGGACAACCTGAAAGAAATGGACAAATTTTTAAAAAAGCACAACCTTCCAAGACTGAACCTGGAAAAAATAGAAAATATAAACAGACCAATCACAAGCACTGCAATTGAAACTGTGATTAAAAGTCTTCCAACAAACAAAAGTCCAGGACCAGATGGCTTCACAGGAGAATTCTATGAAACATTTAGAGATGAACTAACACCTATCCTTCTCAAACTCTTCCAAAATATATCAGAGGGAGGAACACTCCCAAGCTTATTCTACGAGGCCACCATCAACCTGATACCAAAACCAGACAAGGATGTCACAAAGAAAGAAAACTACAGGCCAATATCACTGATGAACACAGATGCAAAAATCCTCAACAAAATACTAGCAAACAGAATACAACAGCACATTAAAAGGATCAGAAACCATGATTAAGTGGGGTTAGCCCAGGAAGGCAAGGATTCTTCAATATACACAAAACAATGTGATAAAACATATTAACCAATTGAAGGAGAAAACCCATATGATGATCTCAATAGATGCAGAAAAAGCTTTGGACAAAATTCAACACCCCATTATGATAAAAACACTCCAGAAAGTAGGCATAGAGGGAACTTATCTCAAAATAATAAAGGCCATATATGGCAAACCCACAGCCAACATTTTTCTCAATGGTGAACAGCTGAAACCATTTCCTCTAAGATCAGGAAAAAGACAAGGTTGCCCACTCTCACTACTATTCAACATAGTTTTGGAAGTTATAGCCACATCAGGGAAGAAAAAGAAATAAAAGGAATCCAAGTCGGAAAAGAAGAAGTAAAGCTGTCACTCTTTGCAAATGACATGATACTATACATAGAGAATCCTAAAGAAGCTACCAGAAAACTACTAGAGCTAATGAATGAATCTGGTAAAGTAGCAGGATACAAAGTTAATGCACAGAAATCTCTTGCATTCCTATACACTAATGATGAAAAATCTGTAAGAGAAATTAAGGGAACACTCCCATTTAGCACTGCAACAAAAAGAATAAAATACCTAGGAATAAACCTACCTAAGGAGACAAAAGACCTATATGCAGAAAACTATATGACACTGATGAAAGAAATTAAAGATGATACAAACAGATGGAGAGATATACCATGTTCTTGGATTGGAAGAATCAACACTGTAAAAATGACTATACTACCCAAAGCAATCTACAGATTCAATGCAATCCCTATCAAACTACCAATGACACTTTTCACAGAACTAGAACAAAAAAATTCACAATTTGTATGGAAACACAAAAGACCCTGAATAGCCAAAGCAATCTTGAGAAAGAAAAACGGAGCTGGAGGAATCAGGCTCCCGGACTTCAGACTATACTACAAAGCTACAGTAATCAAGACAGTATGGTACTGGCACAAAAACAGAAAGATAGATCAATGGAACACGATAGAAAGCCCAGAGATAAACCCACGCACATAGGGTCACCTTATTTTCGATAAAGGAGGCAAGAATATACAATGGAGAAAAGACAGCCTCTTCAGTAAGTGGTGCTGGGAAAACTGGACAGCTACATGTAAAAGAATGAAATTAGAACACTCCCTAACACCATATACAGAAATAAACTCAAAATGGATTAAAGACTTAAATATAAGGCCAGACACTATAAAACTCCTAGAGGAAAACATAGGCAGAGCACTTTATGACATAAATCACAGCAAGATCCTTGTTGACCCACCTCTTAGAGAAATGGAAATAAAAACAAAAATAAAGAAATGGGTCCTAATGAAACTTAAAAGCTTTTGCACAGTAAAGGAAAACATAAACAAAATGAAAAGACAACCCTCAGAATGGGACAACATATTTGCAAATAAAGCAACTGACAAGGGATCAATCTCCAAAATTTACAAGTAGTTCATGCAGCTCAATATCAAAAAAACTAACAACCCAATCCAAAAATGGGCAGAAGACCTAAACAGACATTTCTCCAAAGAAGATATACAGATTGCCAACAAATACATGAAAGGATGCTCAACATCATTTGAGCATTAATCATTAGAGAAATGCAAATCAAAACTACAATGAGGTATCACCTCCCACCAGTCAAATGGCCATCATCAAAAAATCTACAAACAATAAATGCTGGAGAGGGTATGGAGAAAAGTGAACCCTCTTGCACTGTTGGTGAGAATGTAAATTGATACAGCCAGTATGGAGAATATGAAGTTTCCTTAAAAAACTAAAAATAGAACTACCATATAACCCAGCAATCCTACTACTGGGCATATACCCTGAGAAAACCATAATTCAAAGAGTGTCATGTACGAAAATGTTCATTGCAGCTGTATTTACAATAGCCAGGACATGGAAGCAACCATCGACAGGTGAATGGATAAAGAAGATGTGGCACATATATACAATGGAATATTACTCAGCCATAAAAAGAAATAAAATTGTGTTATTTGTAGTGAGGTGGATGGACCTAGAGTCTGTCATACAGATTGAAGTAGGTCAGAAGGAGAAAAACAAATACTGTATGCTAACACATATATATGGAATCTAAAAAAAAAAAAAAATGGTTCTGAAGAATCTAGGGGCAGGACAGGAATAAAGATGCAGATGTAGAGAATGAACTTAAGGACACAGGGAGGGGGAAGGGTAAGCTGGGACAAAGTGAGAGAGTGGTACGGACATATATACACTACCAAATGTAAAATAGATAGCCAGTGGGAAGCAGCCGTATAGCACAGGGAGATTAGCTTGGTGCTTTGTGACCACCTAGAGGGGTGGTATAGGAAGGATGGAAGGGAGATGTAAGAGGGAGGTGATATGGGGTATATGTATATATATAGCTGATTCACTTTGTTATAAAGGAGAAACTAACACACTATTGTAGAGCAATTATACTCCAATAAAGATGTTTAAAAATAGAAGCAAACATAATAAAACTCTTTATAAATTACTTCCATTTGGCAGATCTTAAGGGATCAGTTACAGTCTATGGTTTACAGGGACTATCATAAGAACAGTGATATTTGCAAATTGAGAATATAACCCTTCTGAATAAAGAATTACTCAGTTTCTGGATATCTACATGCAAAATAATGAATTTGGACCCCCTAAATCAAACCATATAAAATAAATAACTCAACATGAATAAAAGACCAAAATGTAAGCACTAATATTAGAAATAAAACTCTTAGAATAAAATATAGGTGTAAATCTTAGTTCTTAAATTGGGCAATAGCTTTTTGGCACTGACAGCAAAAGGCAAAAGCAACCATAGGAAAAAAACTAATAAATAGGACTTTACCAAAATTTAAAACTTTTTTGCGACAAAGAATACCACGAAGAAAGTGAAAAGGCAATTCACAGCATAGGAGAAAACATGTGCAAATCATACATCTGACAAGGGTCTTGTATTCAGAATATATAAAGAACTCTCAGCACTCAATAATAAAAAGACAACCCAATTTTAAAAATTGGCAAATGGATTTAAACAGATGTTGTTCCAAAGAAGATACACAAAAGGCAAATAATACCTAAAACGATGCTCGACATCATCAGTCATTAGAAAAATTCAAATCAAAACCACAATGAGACACTACTTAATACCATTAAGGTAATTATAATATAATGATGATGATGGTGATGATGATAATGACAACAGGTTGTGGAAAAGTTGTAACTCTCCTACACTGCTGGTGGTAGTGTAAAATGGTGCAGCCACTGTGGAAATCAGTTTGACAGTTCCTCAAAAAGCTGAACATAGAATCACCATACCATCCAGCAACTCTACTCTGTAATAGGATCTAACTCCATTTTTTGATGTTTGAAGGCTAACAGCTTTTAAGTCTCAACCTTCCCTCCTTCTTGGACTCCAGATTTGGCCAAACTGATACAAAAGCTCAAGTACTCCCTCTTTTAGCACTGTTGGGAGGTTCAAACTACTCAACCTTCTTCCCTTGTGTGGGAACATCACCCAGGCTCTACTCTCTAACCACAAAATAAAAACCTGAAGCCAGTCCTCTTTTCTTTCTCCCTTAAGCAATTTTCGGGCCAGCTTGGGAGGCCTGCCTTGCTCTCCCCTGAAAGCCTCATTGCTATAAAACTTTTCATACCCTCTTGGTATGTGTGTGGCAACATCAGTCTTGACATGCAAACCAAATTTTGGGTGGAGGTCCACCCTGTTTCTGCATAATGAGCTCGGCGTACTCCTAGGTATATGCCCAAGGTAACTGAAAGCATATGTTCACACAAAACTGGACATGAATGTTCATAGCTGTGTTATCCATACTAGCCAAAAAGTAGGAAAAAATCCAAATGTCCCTCAACTGAGGAATAAATCATTAAAATGTAGTTTATCCATACAATGGAATACTGGGCATAAAAATGAAGTTCTGATATGTGACACGTAATGAATAAACTCTGAAAAAAGTATTCTACGTGTAAGAAACTAGTCATAAAAGGTCACATATCATATGATTGCATTTATGTGAAATGTCCAGAATAGGCAACTCCATAGGGATAGAAAGTGGATTATTGTTTGTCAGGAGCTGGGGAGAGGGGAATAATGGGGAATGACTGGTTAATAGGTATGCGGTTTCTTTTTGGGGTGAGGAAATGTTCTGGAATGAGATAGTGGTGAAGGTTGTGAATATACTAAAACCCACCAACCTGTGCATATGAAAATGGTGAATGTTATTGCATGTGAATTATATTTAAATGAAAAATAATAACAAAATAAAACAACATTTTTTAAATTCAGAAAGATTACCCAGGTTTAGCTCCTTCAAGTAGAGCCTTGGTAACCCCATGCCTCGCTCAAAGATTGCTGATCACTCCATATTAATCAGAGAGTTAAAAATCTAATTTCTTATAACGTTTGTCAGGACTGTGAAGTATAATCAAATCCAAGTCTCACCTCTTTATATTTTTCACTATTTGCCTTGAGCTCTTATGTTCCAGAAAACCCAAATGTACGCAGACTTCCTTCCTTGTATACCTTTCTCCTGGTGCCCCTCTGCTTGGGACATATCCATCCATGCTTTTGGAGTTCTTTGTCCTTGGAGGGAAAATTATAAAGCTAATCCTCATGTCCCCTCTAGAGTTTTTTCTCCTCTTTTTCCTCTAAAACATTTTATCAATAGATCTCTCACCCAGCACATTCCTCTCTCAACTTTGTACTTGACTTATTTTTGTCCCCGTCATAACTTTTCTACCTTATGCTAAAATCCTTGGCAGCAGAATACTTTGTTTTAACCTTTTCTTTTTAAGATGTAGATACTAAAAACAAATGTATTCAAGAAAAGGTAAGTGAATGAGTAGATGAATAAATTGAAATTTGAGTTAACCCAGCAAAGTGCCCTGGGAATGTGCATGAGAGGAAATATTTGAGCTAAGCCTTTCAGTTTAGTTTTGATCCCTCTTCCATTTATTTATTTTTTTCACCTTGCAGCAGTCCTTTTGAAAATGTCTAGTGTTCCTTGTATAGTGGTTAATAGGTTACCGGGAGATATTTTGCATTTTCATTCATCTCAGAAAGCTCTATGGTATCATTTTGTGATGACTATAGATTTATTGTAAGGATTTAAAATCTTGGTCTCTTATTCCATTATACTATACACATTGAGTTTCTTCTATCTGATAGATCTTGTACTAGGTGCCATGGATATTGCAGTGAACCTTGTGTTGCGAGCAAGGACCCTGTTGGGAGAAGAGTGCTCTTGGGAGAGAAAATAAGTCTAAAGCCTTGAAAACAGGAATGTGCTTGGCTTGCTGGATCATAAAGCAAGAAAGGGGAGTGACTGAAGCATTGCAAACAATGGGGAGACTAATCTGTAACGAGTTTCAAGAGGTAGGTACTAGATTACGCAGGGCTTGGTAGGCCATTGTAAAGAGTATGTTTTATGCTAAGAACAATGGAGATCCACTGAAGGGACTGAAGTAGTGACACACCCTGAGTAAATTTAAGCTTTGGAAAGTTAACTCAGTTAAGTCAGTATGCTGCAGTGTTACAAATGGATTGGATAGAAGCAAAGATGGAATCAAAGAATGGCTAATAGGATATTATTGCATTCAGATGAGAGGTAACAGTGGCTTGGACCAAGTACAAGTGAAGCCAAGAAGAAATGTACAGGTTTAAGATGAATTTTGCATTTAGAAGTAACAGAATTTCTGCGTCATTTACTAAAATGGGAAAATACCCTGTCCTGGGCATTGGCATAATGCTTATGTGGCTTTGAGTGGTATCCCAGGCATAAAGATTGTGAATCCAATGATTTGGATGGTGGCTTTCCAGGACAGAGTGGCTAGAAATACATTATGGAAGGTTCTAAAGGCATGGACTTTGTCTTGCTGGTCTGTAAGTATCTACAACAATTTTTGGTACACAGTTGACAATCAATAAACATTTGTTTAATGAATAAAATAGAATTTACCAATGACCCATTAGAGCATGGGTCTTCCATATCCCATCTGATGGGATATGGAAGAAAATTCCACTGATCTGGAAGAAAATGTTAATTTATAGGTTCATTTTTTTTGGCTGCGTTGGGTCTTTGTTGCTGCACATGGGGTTTTTCTCCAGTTGTGGCGAGCAGGGGCTTCTCATTGCAGTGGCTTCTCTTGTTGCGGTGCACGGGCTCTAGGTGCGCGGGCTTCAGTAGTTGTGGCATGTGGGCTCAGTAATTGTGCCTCGCGGGCTCTAGAGTGCAGGCTCAGTAGTTGTGGCACACGGGCTTAGTTGCTCCATGGCACATGGGATCTTCCCGGACCAGGGTTTGAACCCATGTCCCTTGCACTGGCAGGTGGATTCTCAACCACTGCACCACCAGGGGAAACCCTATGGGTTCATTTTTACCATCTCCTCTGATAATAACTCCAAATGCACTAGTATTAGCAGTTAATATCAAGGAGGCATTCTGGGAAGCATCATGGCACAGAGGGGAAGAATGCAGTGTTTAGAAACGCTCAGAACTGAATTTGAATCACAATTTCATCACTTTATAGCTCTGTGACCATGAAAAATTTGCTTAACTTTTCTCAGCTTAAGTGTACTTATCTGTAAATTGGATATACTATTATATTTCTTGAACAGTTGTAGTGAGGTCAATTACATGTAAATATATAAGCAATACCAAGTATAGTAGCTCTTAATAAATGGTGATTCTTAAAATGAATTATAGATTCCCTAGTTACTGAGAAGCCTGAAAACAAAGAATTACCTCCAAACTAAATTAAGGCTGTATTTCCTCTAAGACAGTGTCTCTCAGGATGTGATCTTTTGACGGCCAGCATTAGACAGGCCCCGGGAGTTTGTAATAAATTTACGTTCTAGAGCTTCTCAAGCTGAATGAGTTGGAATCTCTGAGACTCTGTTTCTTTTTTTTTTTTTCATTAAAAAAAAAAAATCTTGAACTTCTTACACAATATTTTGCATCCTGAAGTTTGATACCATGGTTTTACGAGCTCTTAATAAAAATCTGTGTCCTCCATTCCAAAAGCTCTCTCTAGTTGTACTGCAAAAAGATCTGTTGGGACATTGAACATGTAAATTGCTGATGATTTTACTGATCTAGATCATCTTCCATTCCTTACTTGTACTTCTCTGCATATTTGAACTGCAAAGAAGTGAACAATGAATACAATTACAAATACTTAAAACATTTTTTATTAGCCTAACCAAATTTGATTTCTACTCTCACAGAAACAGAACAAAGGTAATTCCACTTTTCCTCTAACTTCTGAATTGCTGTAGCAATCACATGCTTTACTCAATTATGCTTATCATGAAGAATTCAGTTTACCAAAGGCACACCTGGAACTCAGCCCCTGCAAGAGTCTCAGGGCAATAAAAAAAAAAAAAAAAAAAAAATCAATTACATTCTAATGGCCTATTTTTTTTTTTTTTAAACTGACCCCTGTGAGACCTTTCTCAAGCTACGCTCTTCAGAGATTGTCTGAATTTCATTCTCCTGTTTTTGCTTTTCCAGTGGATGGCTTTGAAATGCTATGATCCTGCGATCCTCCCTCTGCTTTTCTCACAGGAGAGCTTTTCTAGTTGTGTTTCTCCTGCCTGCCTGGGCCTCTTTGTTAAATTCCACCTTGTCCTTCTTGTTCACTGGCCTCTCCATTACTGAATCTTTCTCCTCTTTCTTCACCTTAGGCCAATAGCATATAGCATGCCCTAGCATCCAATATAATTATTAAGAACAAACAAAGAAGAGTGAGTTCATCTTTAAAAGATTATCATATGTTAATTATACCTAAAAAAAGTTTATTTTTTTAAACATTATCAGATTTCATAGAGACAGGAAATAATAATCACCCAAACCACTCAATCTTCCTATCTCTAACACCTTGTATTAAATCCTCTAGGTTCTGCTTTGTATTAGGTAACATAATCCTGGGATAAAACACTGTATTTGAGTACCAAGCCATCCTATCTCCTTTGTATCCACCTTACCCACCATGAGTAATACAATGGTTACAATGATTAAAAGTAGATAAAGAAGGATAAGGGAGAAGTCTGAAGAAGTATTACTTCCTCTGTAAATATTAACAACTCTCTTTAAAAGACATTGTTCAGAATTCTAGAAAACTCTAAGAAAGATAAGACTCCTTAACAGAAGAACTCATGGGCTAAATTCTGATTGAGTTCAATTCCAAGGAAAAAAATAATCTCTCCTCAGTTAGAGTCACACATTCTCTTATCCAAACTTGTCATCTGCATAAGGAAACTTGATGGCCAAAGACCTTAGAGCCAAATTTGGTGCCCTACTTTCTGCTCATTTCTTTTTGGCATCTGGTATTGTCTATTCCATCTGCTTCCTTTAATAGTCTCTGTTCCCTTTCATATTTAAAAGTTTCATTTTGCTCCATATTTAAGTTGTAAATCTGGTTAACTTCTTTAGGAGTTAAGCAAGCTATACATCTTAAATTATTAAAAAAGAATCTCATCTCTATGCTACAATAGTTCCCGAATGCAAATCTGAGAACGGGTGAGTGGTGGTGACTACCTTTCTACTGGTCTGTAGTAAAGAAATAAAAACAAAAGTCTAGAATTTTTAAATAAAAATTAAATTCATGTAATAAAAGGAATATTCTTTATTCTGAGATTTTTGTTCTCTTTTGGTGTTTAATCATTCCATTTTTAAAAATGATAATCATATTAACTTTTTTTTCTTTCATATATTTTTGGTGACATAAAAGTTGGAAATCCTTTATCAGTTCCCCAATTTCTTTTTTACTCCTTTCTTCTCAACCAAATTGCACCAATCCTTAAATCTAATTCTAGATTAGATTTAGAATTGAAACTAAAACACACATTTGGAATTGAAAATTTGTGCTTCTGAAAATCAAACAGTATGTTTCTTAGCTCTATCGGTTCAAAGTCATCAACCAGGCAAGAGACACTGATTCTCATTTCATGGACAAGTATGGCAGAAAACTATAAGATGACTACCAATTATCCCTGCCTCTTAGAACTCATGCCCTGTGTTACCCGCTCTCCTTGAGTGTGGGCAGGACTCAGGGTTTGCTCTGAATCCATATATTATGGCAAAGGTGAAGGGATGTCATTCCCTGATTCTGTTACATAAGATTAAATACTCCTCTTGCTAGAAAACTATCCCTTGCTGACTTTGATCGAACAAGCAGCCATGCTGAAGCACCCATATGGCAAGGAACTCAGAGCAGTCTCTGCCTGACAGCAAGTAACTGAGACCTGCTGCCCTACAGGTTGTTAATAACCATGTGAGCTTGGAAAAGGATCCTTCCCCGGTCACAGACAGATGAAACTCCAGACCTGGCTGACACCTTTGCTTGCATCCTTGCGAAACCCTGAAACAGAAGATGCAGCTAAGCCATGCTTGGAGTCCTGACCCAGAGAAACGGTGAGATGATAAATGTATGTTTTGTAAACTGCTAACTTTGTGGTAATATTGTAACACAGCAATAGATAACTAATATAGATACAAATTGAATGAACTATTCTCAATTGGAGAGCCCCAAAATAGTTCTAGACTAGAAAGTATTGAGTTATTCAACTTCGTACAGGCCCATGTTGACGTGATTTTAAAGGAGTTATATCTCTTTTCATGTTTTTCCTATTTAAAATGTTAAAAGTCTTTGTAGTCTTAATTATATGGGCTTGAAAGAATATTTAGTGTTTTTTAACTGAAATGGTTTTAGCACAATAATTTCTACTTGTCTCCTCTAATGGGAAATGCTTTAGTAATCCCAATGTTAGGGAGTTATAGAACTTAATTGTCATGTTAAGTCTCTTGCACTGTTCACTGAGTCATGTATTAGTGTGACTGGAACTATTCATTAGTTAAGATCAGAAAAGTCATCAGACAAAAATGTGTGATACCAAGTATGAGTTGCTAATCCAGCTCTGAATCACAGGTCTGACTCAAATCTTTTCCTGTGCATTTTTGGATCCTCGTTTGCTTTGGAATCCCTATACCAACTATCATTCACCCTCTGGTTACCCATTCCCTCACACAGACTTTTGGCTGCCATAGGAAAGGAAGGTTAATTATTTCCTATATTTTTGAGGTGAACAATACAGCACTTCTCTGCTGAGAAAGAGATTTAATTTAAAATGATAAACATTCACTGGACAACTTACAACAACATGGAAGCAAGGGTAGGAAACTGAACAGAGAGCATAAAACTTGCTCCCTATCAGACAGAAGACATTCAGAGAAGGGAGTTCTCAAGAAATGTTCGTTTGTTGGTTGGTCGGTTGGTTGGTCGGTTGGTTTTTTAACTGGCTCCTTAGCAAATAAGTCAGAGGTTTTTAAAACAGCTAAACAATGAGTGGTATTGCTGGAGATACTCAAAGGTAACTATTTTCCAAAACTCCACACTAGCCTAAAATGCCACAGTTGCTGATTAAAATATAACACAGAGAAACTGTGTCATTTCCAGTCCAAAGGTCTGAGTAGCCTGGGCTTTTAACTTGTAACCAACCATCTACCATCAAATCATCAATTAAAGTGAACTGATTGAATGTCTCTTCTTCTTTACTTTCTAATAGATACGTTGACCCTCTACTGTTTTTTTTTTAACATTTATTGTTTTAATCAAGGCCATTTTGTAATATATAAATGGAGGAGTTGAACTATATGGCTTCCCAGAGATAGGAAGCACATGATTCAGGGTGACTTTATTTATCTGGCAAGATGGATAAAAAACAGCAATATAAAACATACTTGGAAGAAGACTGAAAAGTTACAGAAAAGTGAATTTGGAGTTGGTGGTTTTTATTGTAATTTGGAAAGCAACTTGTCTTTTCAATTGATTGATTCATCTGGGAGAAGAAACCTGCTTTTTGGAATCAAAAACATGACTCTGTTAAATTTAATTCCATAAAACAAGCAGTTACCTGCTACAGGCCAGGCACTATGCTAGGCACTAGGGATCTGGCAGTGGACAGACCGACATGGTTCTTGTCCCATGGAGTGTACAAGTCAGAAGGAATGCAGAACTTAAAAATATAATCACAAGTGTGATGAGTGCTGTAAAAAGAGAAGCATGAGATATCATGGGAACATGTTGGAAAAAGAAGTCGCATACTCTCAAGTGTGAGGGAAACACATAGGAATTGAGGATTTTTTTCATTTACCAAAGTATCAGTCAGTGTAGGTAGCCTCCCAAAGGGAAGGCTTCCTATTTTCACTACTAGACTCTCCATGTGCCATCAGCACACAGGTAATGTGTTTTAGTCTAGGCCTTGCTTTGGGAATCAAACTGGTCTCTAACCTTTTTAGCATAAGTTCACCCTTCTCAATTGTTTCTCACTACTCCAGCCAGCCATTGCAGGCACGGGACTAAGAGACTGTCCTGTGAATCATCTTAGGTAGGGGCTATTGTAGATGGGAAGACTGCAAATATATAGCATGAATAAAAGTTTAGTTTTGCCTACTTGGATGGGTGTTTTAGAATTTGGGTTAGAGTCAAGCACTCTTGCAACCTGCAGTTTTGCATTATATCTGTGTGGGTGGCCAAAGCAAAACAAAAGGTATTAACAGTGAACCCTGGAACCATTCTCTAAGTTACTTGACATAGCATCTGTCCATTCCCTGACAACCCTACTGAAATCTATGATTTGATATACATGTATTTACTCATTTAACGGATATTTCTCGTTTGTCGTACGTCTGCCCTATGCCTCTCACTGTACTAGGTGCTGGAGATAATATGGATGATAAAAGAGACATAATCTCCGTCATATAGATACTTATATTCTAGCAAGAAACCATAGCTACTCTTAGGCTAGACAAAGACCTAGGATGATATAGGGGGATTCAAATATCAGATAAGTGAAGGAGAGTTTTGTAAGCTGTCATAAAGATACTTTCAGGCCCAAAGAGTCTATAACTCTATGAAAATAAAATCAAGATTGATAATAAAAAGGTGTATATACTTTAAATAATAATATAGAAGGAGAAGCATGTTTTACTTTTCCAAAGTGATCGGAAATACCCCAAATTTGACTCGGGATACCTTCTTCGAATTAGTATTTTCTCCTGGTGCTTTAAGGGTATTGCATAGGAATTAAATTTTGAACAACACAGTTGTTTAAGGGGGTGAAGAATTAACCTGCCACGTGACTAGTTGCTCTGCTTGGTTTATTGTCTTCTCCTTCATAGGACAAAAGTTTCCATTACATATATTAATACAAATGTACTCTTTCTTTCTTCTATTGCTTGACCACCAAAACTTCTCCCAAAATAATCAATAAAAATCTATTGCATCAAATCCAGGAAATAACTTTGCTAGTTACTGTGGGCATACAGAGATAAGCAGGAATCCATGGTTCCTGTCCTCAAGGAATTTATAATATTATGGAAAACAACCAGTAATGAGTTGAATAATGTCCTCAAAAAATCATATGCACCCAGAACCTCAGAATGGGACATGGTTTAAGAACATGGCCTCTGCATATGCAACTGGTTAAGATGAGATTCAAGGGAGCCATAATCCAATGACTAATGCTCTCACGAGAACACGAACACACACACACACACACACACACACACACACACACACACAAAACACAGGCATGTGAAGATGGAGGCAGAGATTAGAGTATGCTGCTACAAACCAATGACTCTCTCTAAGGATTGTTGGCAACCACCGGAAGTTGGAAAAAGGCAAGAACAAATCCTTCCCTAGAGTGTTCAGACAGGGAGCAAGGACCTGCTGACACCTTGATTTTAGATGTCTAGCCTCCAGAACTATGAGTTAATAAATTTGTTATTTTAAGCCAGCCGGTTTGTGGTAATTTGTTTTGACCCCCCCCCAAAGAAAACTAATATACAACCCACAACAGTAGTTTAAAGCAGAATATATTTTCAAATATAAGAAGTCAGAGGAAGGGACTTAATTCTTGGTGAGCAGCATCTGTACTGCATGTCATGGAATGTGCCAGGCACAAAATCTCAACAGTCCTGCAAAGGAGGTATTATTTTCCAATTTCATACGAGAGAAACAACACTTTTCTTATTTATTCAGTAAATGTTATTGCCAAATATTGTTTTCTGTGCTGGAGATATAATAGTAAACAAAATAAATATGATCCTTGCCCTAAATGAGCTAAGAATCTTGTTGAGAGAGGAGAAGACACAGAATCATCAAGTAAATAAAAGAAAAAGATTCTTATTTAATAAGTGCTAAGGAGCAAATCAAGTGATATGACACAGAGTGATGGAAAGAATGTTATAGCTCAGAGAGCAGGCATGAGAGACAGCTGAGTCTGGGATGGCCACTCTGAAGAAGCAAGTTAAAAAGTGATAGGAGCTGCCATTTTGAGGAGCTGGGGATAAATATCCCAATTAATAAGAAAAGCTAAGGGAAAGATCCTGAGGAAAGGGTAATCTTGGTACGTCTGAGAAACAGAAGGATGGCCAGCGTGGCCCAGAGGAGTAAATAAAATAGAGAGTGGTATCCAGTGAGGTCAGAGAATTAGGCAAGAAACAACTTTGAAAGCCAAGATAAGGAGCTTGTTTTTTTTTTTTAACCTTGCTAAGGACCACTGAAGGACTCTGTGCACAGGAATGACATGATCAGAATTACATTTTGAAAGATGATTCTGGCTGCCATGTAGAGAATGATCTGGGAGGATCAATCATATGAGAGTAAGTGGTGAAAGAGGCTCTGCTGCCTTGGACAAGAGTCATGGCTGTGGGGATTGGGTGTGGTTTGGAGATAGAATTGGCAGGTCTTATAATGGACTGGAGGTGGGTAATGAGGAGATGGACCAATCAAAGATGACACTCAATATCACATGGTTAAAAAGAACATATCTCTGATTTATATCCAAATGGGTCTGATTTTTAAAACCCATGCCTACTCTACATCCCTAAAGAATGCTCTGGGGGGGCTTCCCTGGTGGCACAGTGGTTGAGAGTCCGCCTGCCAATGCAGGGGACACGGGTTCGTGCCCCGGTCCGGGAAGATCCCACATGCCGCGGAGCAGCTGAGTCCGTGAGCCATGGCTGCTGAGCCTACGTGTCCGGCTCCCTGTGCTCTGCAACAGGAAAGGCCACAGCAGTGAGAGGCGCGCGTACTGAAAAAAAAAAAAAAGAATGCTCTAGGGGAAAAAAAGTGATTCATAACTTTCAGCTGCTCTAACCACTTAAAACTATTTTATTTCTTCACCAATTCACCCAGATAGGTACCCAACATGTTGTAACATAATTCTTGTTATGCATATTGACAATGCTATAGTTTAGTATTGAATAACGTCATTAGTCCTTGATGTACAAGATTAATCTATTTATCCAAACCCCCATTTTTCTGGCTTAGGACAAAATCACTCTTCCCTACTAAGCCTTCACTAAATTCCTATATTCCATCTGTTCTGATACAATGTGTGTCTTTGAAATGTAAAGTAGCCCATTTGTGTTTGATAAATAGGAAATAATAACAATATAAGGCATAATGTTGGTTCATACATGATTTTTCCTGGCATGCTCATATGTTTCAGAGTACAATGGAGTAGCAAGGCTTAGAGGAATAGAGTCGTGTTGAGGATGTCTATTTATTCCTCATGCTTCCTCTTTGCTTAGTTTGTACACATGCTGTGGCTTGGAAGTGCTCACTGTACAATTTTCCCTGATCTTTGTGCATTTTTTCCCAAGTCTCCCTAACTTACAGCCTCAATTCTTTTTTATATCCCGTTCTATCAAATAACCCTCATCATCCTGCATGTTCAATGTGAAGTCCGATGTTTCCTGTAGCTTTTATTGAATAGATATCAAACATATTGTAATGGTTCTAGTAATTTTTATTAGGATTGCTATTGTTTTTGTTCAGTGCTCTGATTATAGAATTGTTGGTCCTTAGTTCTGTGGTGAATATGTTTTAGCTGTCCAAAAGTAGATTGGTAGCTTCTAGATCTTTAAGTAAAACGTGGATCGTGTGATATCGATTTTATAATTCTCATCATTTCTTTCTCTTCCTCTCTCGTTTTCCCCTCAGTGCCTACTTGGTATAGTATTAAGCATACAACAAGGGGCTCAAGAATGTTTATTAAATGTAATTAAATAGTCCTGCCTCCAATATGTATACATAGTAAATGAGACCCATGGTGCTTTGTATTGTTTTGGTAATTAAAGTTTTGCAGGATATGTGATGACCTCTCTCCTTGGACTTGGTATTATTTAAAAATACTACTTCAGACATAACTTTGAAATAAATTTATGTTTAAAATATTACTAGACCATTTTAGATTAGCTGTCCTAAGCATTAATAACTAATTGTCAAGATTTTCTTTGCCCTTAGTTAAATTTCTTAAAAATGTATTGTTTAGATTTTAAAAGGAAACTTCACAAAATTAAGGATTCTGAAGTACTAAAAGTAAATTTACTAACTACATAGGCATAAAGGATGATAAATTTACATTTTATATGTGACTTCTTAAACCTCCTGAATAAAATATAAACAGAGATCGTTTCATCTTAAGGGTGCTCTTTATTCTATAATGAAATCATTTGCCTTGCCATTCTGGGCATGTAGGCATTGTCTGTGCTTGATTTTTCATATTAAAATAAAGACTCCCAATTACCTCTCATTAGCATTTACTCAGTCTTCCCCAAAGCAGAGCAAACACTGTTTCACTTTCAACTCTTTTCTTAAATAAACAAGACATTTCATTTCCAACACTTACTGCCCTAACCACAGTCCATCAGAGGCTGCAGATATTATAGGCAGAGCATCGAGCTCAAAAGGCTTGACAAAATAATCAGCACTTACAGCAAATTACCAGAAAGAACAGGGGAAATAGGCCATTTTAAGTCCTCTCTGACTTAGTGAAATACCAGTTTGGAATTATAGCTGGGGTTCATAGAAAGTCCTTGAAAACTCTGCAACTTAACAACCAACTCTCTGCTTGTCCATGAGCAATGGCCTTCATTATGGAGTAGCAATATTTCAAGCTCACTACCTAGCAGGTTAAGCTTGTTTCAGGCATGGTTTTCTACAAATTAAACCAACAAACAAAAAGACATAATGGGAGCCAATCCCCGAAATGGGCTTCAATAGTCCTGGAAATCCAAGTCAGGCCTTGGAGAGGACAATTGTGCTGAGTGCTTCAGTATTGGAGTCTCCTCCCAACTCCTCCCACCACCACCAATTCTCAATGGAGCCAAGGGGAAGCCAGTTTGCAGGAAGTGTTTAAGCTGAGTCATTTTGCTGCAAGCTGTTCTCCTTGAGAGAAGAAACAAACTTCCTCCTTGAGAGAATCAATTCCAGCAGTGAAGGTGAGACTAACAATGGCCAATGGTGCTCATAAATTTCTTCAACGGATTTTCAACAACTTGAATTTCCAATGAGAAAATATCATAATAAGTTTATCAGAATATGAATAAATAATATATACATGCTTCTAGATAATAATAACAGCCAGCCGTTATTAAACCTCTATCATGGGTCACTCATTTTCTCTCTCTCTCTATCTATATCTAACACAAACAACATTAACACAAAAGTCCAGAGTTTGGGGAGAAATAAGGTGCAAGGATTTGAAGGAATAGACATGTTTAATTTAAACTGTGTTGCTAAAATGTTTGCCCAAAATAGATTAAAAAACCTTCAAGAATGTCTGCTAAAATAAATAAATATATATATATAAATTACATGTCTTATGTGTGTGGTTTATGTGGAACACGAGAGCAAAACGGTATGTTGCAATATCTGGGTCTGTAAGTTCAGAAAAGAGATGCCATGTCTCTATCAGTGAGTTCTCAAACTGAACAAAGACAGTGGGAGAGCTCAAACCTAGGTGATGAGGAAAAAGCAATTTCCTCCTCTATTCAAAGCTGTAGAGATATTGAATAGGTCACTCTCCTCCCACCACCCCCAGATGGGATGGGGTTTGTGTCCACTTCCTTTTAAGGTATTGACCTGGTCATCATTACCACCATCATCACATAATGGGACTCATAGTGGGAATCATGGTGACTTCTGGTGTCCAGAGTTTATAACTTTCTGTTTTGTTAACCCCATATCCAAAAACGAATCCAGAAGTTAGTTTGAAGGGTGAATTCATGTCCGTAAATGCTACTCTGAAGCATTTACAAACAGCATTTCAAAGGCATTTTCTAAGGGACATGTTCCGCTATTTCTACTGCTTTTTTCTGGGTGGAGAAACTCAGGAAGACATTGAGTAAGTGATTAGTGCAAGGCTACTCAGTTGTAGGCATGGGATGTCAACCCAAACACCATAGTTCTCTTACAATACCTTGCTCTCCAAATTTCTAGGAAATGATCACCATCTCCAATTAAGGCTAACACAGAAACGGCTCACTGTCTGCTCTTATTTGAGCTTTGGATTCAAGAAGCGATTTTGCAGTTAGAGGTACTTGTATCTTCATAGGCATTCCTGCTAATTGTTGTTTTTTTTGGCATGGTCAAATTCCCCTAAAATTTACATTTTAGTTGCTTGTCTGGGCAAAAATTTGATACCTTCTTGCAGTCTTGTTTCATCTTAACAACAGATTCTTTACAATGTCTATAAGGCAATCATTGAGTCCTCTTCTAGTTACTTTGGACACAGGTACATTTCTGATGGTTGCAGTTGTCTCCTAATATGAAAACAATGGCCAAACTGTCAGACCCTGAGCTTATATGGAGTCACAGGAAAGAAACATTATTACATCTGAGTTATTGTATCTATCAATCAAGTTTTCTAAATGAGAAGCTGTAATTACACATCCAATTATCATTAATTCAAATGTGTCTCAGAAAGCAAGCAAGCAAGTGATCTTTGAGTGGGAATGCATGTGAGGAATCCCATATGAAGTAGACTGCACTTAAAACTGCATTATTTTAATGAAGTCAATGGACCCCTCCATGGAAATATCAAAGACAAGAGAGAATTGTTTTTATTTTACATAGACAAGAAGGCACTGAATGAAAAGGTCCCAGAAGAATGTAGCAGAAAATCCTCACCCAGCAGCCTTAACCTCATACCAGCACATCCAAGCATCAAGATTATTTGCTGCCTTCAAAATTCATGTTTATTTGAGGAGTTATTTCTGCCTGCTAAGCTTCTGGCCCTCTCTTTCACCAGGTCCCACAGGATAAGGAGAACAACCTTGGTTTTCGTTCACCTTATTATCTACCTATTGCTGGGAAACCTCAGCTTAAAATAAGGAGAGCCAAAGGGCATTCACCATTGTGATTCCCAGTGTTTTTCCTAGAAATAAAGTTGCATTTAACAGTCCTATGAAGAATAAATCAATAAACAAACAAAATGGAAAAATTTTCACACACACACACACACACACACACACACACTATAGGCTATAGGTTCATAGTTTTACATTCTTTTATTCTGAAGCTAAGGCACATAAAAGTAGCCTGAGAATGTGTCATTACAATTCAGCCAAGCTACTAGCTACTATTCAGTGTTAATTATGCATAAAATCCAAAGAGTGTTGTTTATGGCTGCTCTGGGATAGATGTATTTATACTGTACAGTAAGGGTCTCCCTATGGGTAGCTGCTTCATCAGTGCTTACTGAATTTAAAAGGCACTCAGGTGGGGGTCTCTGAACCCAAGGGCCACCTTGATTGAACTGGTTTCAATGGTTGCTTGTCTCATACCCTGAGAAGCTGCTGGCTTTGAGCTTGATTAGGCTCTGATTGATGTGTGCATCTGGAATCAGCTCCCAGGAAGACCATGAAGAATGAAATGCCACAAGCGTGCATGAACTCAGATAAATGCACACAGTGGAATCAGCTCCAATGGAGACTCATCTCGGAGACACGGTGCATATGGATGTTGGCTGGTGGGTCAGACCATTTGCTTGGCTTCTAAATATGGAGTTGGAACAACATTAACATGAAATTAGAGACTGGCTCAGGGGTTAGCCGCATTTGGTGTGGCTGACCCTGAATGAGAGTAGAAACTGCAGTGTCTGGCAAATCTACCACTTCCAATTCTATCTGCAACTCCCTTGCCTCCCCAATTTTTTTTCCCCTAGAGAAAGTAAAATCTTCGAGAGGGTTCCTGCTTATTGACAGTAAATGTGTGGCAGGCACTGAGCTAAGTGTTTTATGTAAAATGCCACTGAATTCTCACAATGACATGGAAAACAGACAGGGATCACCACTACCATTTTCAATAAAGGAAATATGGTGAAATAATTTGTCCAAGGTCACATAACTAACAAGTGAGACAGCCAGCAAGTCAACACAGGTGAATCTGCTCCAAAGCTTTTGCTCTTACCTGTTGCTTCCCTGCCAATCTCTTGTGCTGCTTGCTTTCTTCTTTGCTTTTCATATTCTAATATGGTTTCTTCTCTTTTTTTCCTTCCCCTTTGACCTACTGCTGATTTCTTCCACCCACTTCTCCCATTAGGTCTTCTCCTTGAACCAAAGGTCTCAAAATATAGCTAAGTTAGGTGTTTATTATAGTGATAATATGTTTGAACAAAATGTAAAATCCCTTTTCACCCATGAGTGGTTTGGCTGCTGAATTATATGTTTTCCCTTTAGAATATGAAATGCCCACACCCCTTGTCTCAGAGCATCATAATGGAACAAAGCACTAGAGAAAAGTCACACTGGCCTACTGGTGTTAGGGCACCTTTTTTTTTTTTTTTTTCACCAGATCGTACAAGACATAAAGAAAAACATTTCTAAGCAAATTTCAAACACAACAGCTATTTAGCTGTGCATGAAGAAAATCTTGAAGATTTGACAAAATCTGACAAAGAAACCCTAGTCAATCCTCAAAGTGTTATTAATCTGATTCTACTAGTCACCTTATTGTTCAACTCATAATTGCAAGGAGGTTAGGAGGATAAATATCAATATTTTATAGAAAGATGTCAAATGCAACTTATCCTCCACTATCTGGTAAGCAGGTCATTATTTATTGAGGGGATTGAGCAGTTTTCTTACCAAAAATTAAGCTTATAGGGTAAAATGTGATTAAGAACACAGCACAGAACACTGACTCACTTCTTCAACCTGCCCACATTCATCAGCCTGCGCAGAACTGTGTTTCCCATCGACACACACTACTAGGGAATCCTCCTGCATCCTCAGGTTCACTATAAATGCTACAGCTATGGAGGAAGACACACACTTTCTAATCACATTTCTGATTTATTCCAGGACATCCATGATGGTAAAATGAGACCTTCTGTGGTCTCATTATTATATATTATATCCTCCTTAATAAGAAATGCTTATACCATAGGTGTCGAAAGCATTGGTAGGACAGGCAAAATGGACATTGTAGAGACCCTTAGAAAACCAAAATCTGGTCAGTCCAAATTGAAGCAGAGATAAAAGACATATTTTTCCTATTTGCCTGTTGTGACAAGATGGCAAAAGATCATGAACCATCCAGCTTTGGAAGGGTGTGGTGTATTCCAGTGGAAAAGTGTGAGAGAATAAAATACGTACTTTCATTGGGTGAATCTGTGGAGAATGTCTAAGTTTGCAAGGCTCCTTACTCTCATGTGTTTTGGGGTTTTTTAAATACATTTATTTATTTTATTTATTTATTTTTGGCTATATTGGGTCCTCGTTGCTGTGCACGGGCTTTCTCTAGTTGCTGCTCTTCACTGCGGTGTGCGGACTTATTGCAGTGGCTTCCCTTGTTGCGGAGCACAGGCTCCCGACGCGCAGGCTCAGCGGCCATGGCTCCTGTGCCCAACCGCTCCGCGGCATGTGGGATCTTCCCGGCCGGGGGCTCGAACCTGTGTCCCCTGCATCGGCAGGCGGCCTCTCAACCACTGCGCCACCAGGGAAGCCTCTCATGTATTTTTTTTTTTTTTTTGCGGTTACGCGGGCTTCTCACTGTTGTGGCCTCTCCCGTTGCGGAGCACAGGCTCCCGACGCGCAGGCTCAGCGGCCATGGCTCATGTGCCCAACCGCTCCGCGGCATGTGGGATCTTCCCGGACCGGGGCACGAACCTGTGTCCCCTGCATCGGCAGGCGGACTCTCAACCACTGCGCCACCAGGGAAGCCTCTCATGTATTTTTGATGTTTGCAAGGTTGTAAACTCCTGAGTTATGAGCCCACATCTTTGTGCAGACCTCTCGAGTATGCAATGCAGTATCTCACATATTAATTGATATTTGCTGAATAATATTTTCCAAAGAAAACACGGTTTGATGTGAGCTAATGCCTGTAGGAAATCCGTGGGTTGTCAAGGAAAGAACACTATCAAGAGATCTTCTCCCAAAAAGAAACAGTAGTAGAACTAGTTAACAGCAATGAGAGAATTAACCTCTTCTTCTAAAATGTAAACTAAAAGCATACATGATCTGGTGTAGTGACTAAGAAAAAGAACTTTGGAGTCAGAAAGATCTGGTTTTAAACATACCAGCTCTTCCTATTACTAGCTGTGTGATCTTGGGCAAATTACTTAATCTCTCTGAGCCTGTGTCCTTGGCTATATCTTGGAAACATAAATAGTTCCTGTCTCTTAAATTTGTGAGAATTAAAGATACTATGTATTAATGCTAAACACATTGTCTGGCAAATATAAACCCTTAAATGTCACTGTTGATACTTCTGGCCTTCTTCCATCTAAATGTTATACACTCTAAAATCAAATCTTGTAATTCTAGCTGAAAAATTAAAACTAATGTATCCTCTATATTAATACTAACTTAGGTGGTTGAAACCTAATTTTTCAAAAGGATATTTAGAATTCCATGTCAAAATGCTTAGCATACTTCAAATAGTAGTTAGAAGATAAAGTCCTAATATTACCTGAGATCAACTCAGGCATTTTATCTGCATGTATAATTTCCCAAACTTTAGCTCACAAGACTAGAAAAGATACTTTTTCTTTAATTTTCCAGCTGATGAAGTTCAAGAGTTGGCTATTTCCATATACACAGAAGTAAATCAAGGTGTCTATCCAATGCTCGAGAACAAGAATGACAGATCCATTCTTAGTTTTCAACTCTTCTTGAATACTGATGCACACTTGGAGAAAAAAAAAAGTAAATGCCATATTACCTTTATCCTGGGCTCTCATACTTGGCTGCCCAAGTCAATCATGTTGGGACTTTTGGAAAACATAGATTCCACAGCTAATTTTTGCCTTTTTCATACTGGCATACCTCCCTTGAAGTTGTGGTGCAGAAGCATTAATGGTAGTGGTGGTGGTGGTTTTTTTTTTTTTTTAAACATCTTTATTGGGGTATAATTGCTTTACAATGGTGTGTTAGTTTCTGCTTTATAACAAAGTGAATCAGCTATACATATACATATGTTCCCATATGTCTTCCCTCTTGCGTCTCCCTCCCTCCCACTCTCCCCATCCCCCCCCTCCAGGCGGTCACAAAGCACTGAGCTAATATCCCTGTGCCTTGCGGCTGCTTCCCCCTAGCTATCTACCTTACTACGTTTGTTAGTGTGTATATGTCCATGACTCTCTCTCGCCCTGTCAAAACTCACCCTTCCCCCTCCCCATATCCTCAAGTCCGTTCTCCAGTAGGTCTGCATCTTTATTCCTGTCTTACCCCTAGGTTCTTCATGACATTTTTTTCCCTTAAATTCCATATATATGTGTTAGCATACGGTATTTGTCTTTTTCTGTGGTGGTGGTTTTAATGGTAAGAGTTAATGTTGATTTGTTGGTTTAGTGTTTTCTGTGAGCCATGCATTCTTCTAAGAATGTTATATGTACCTGATCAGATAAGCTTCACCATGTTGCCATGAGATCAGTTTATCACAACCCAGTAGGCAAGCTCTGCCAATCAATACAGTATGAAGTCAGCCAGCAATTCCAAGTCTTTGGTGTAGAAGAAAAACTACAGGATATCATAACATGTATCCATAGTACAAAAAATAATATTGACGAATTGGTATTGCTACACTTTGGTTTAAAATTGACAATATTTTTCAAATTTTAAATATATAAACTTAGTAAGCACCTTTCAATCAATGGTGTGGTAAAATTATAATAATAGTATTTTCTTTTCCTAGATGTACAAAAAATAATAGTGCATCTTAAACTAGGGAGCAATGTTGAACCAGCATTTTCTCAATGACACTTGAAAGAAATAATTCCTTTATGGAACCATTGAGAACTAAACTGTTCTAATCACATATTTACACACATCAACATATACACACACACACACTTTTTGTTCTTTAATTCAAGAGCTAACTATCTCAAAGTCCAAATCCTAAAAAACAATAACAACTCTGAAGTTCAGCGAAGCAGGAGGAACTGAAATTTATGTTTTTGGAGGAAGCCCATGTGAAATTTCAAGAGCCCAGAATATCATCAGAGATCCAAGTTGCCTTTAAACATGGCAGCTTGCCTTATAGCTGTCAATTACTGGAGGTAAGTGTGATTGCCCAGTTAAGAAAAAGGAAGCTATAAAAAAGAAGGGTGCAGAGTATTTAAAAGATTTCTCCTCAGAAGACATATAGGGTAATAATGAAGACTCTTCCCCAGGGCCACAGAAAATGACTAACGGGCCATATACCTCAATCAGTGTAAATTCGGATATCTTTCACCAGAGGTACAAACAGAGACTTTTCAAATCTCCAGCATTAAAAAAACGTTATTATCATATAGTAAAAAAATAATAAAAGAAAAATAAAATAAAAGCCTTAACTTCAGAGTCTGACAGATCTAGATGCAAATTCTGGCTCTACCTCTTACTAGCTGTGTGTTTCTGGGAAAGTTACTTAACCTCTCAAAGCTATTTATAAAATGGGGATAACAGTACTACTTACCACTGATAAGCAGTACTGGAGGATCAAACAAAGCAATGTGCTCACCAGTGTGCCTAATGCAAGGTGGCCATCATTGCTGATAGCCGCTCCTTTATTCTCCAGGAACTGGAGATGGCTAAGGCTCTGAATGTTTGGAAATGTTTCCAGGAGAGCAAAGATCACCTCCTTATGGAACTCAACAATGATTAGCAAAACATGGATTTAAGAGATTATAACTCTAAACCTTGTTCCTTATCCTTAGTACCTGATTGGTAACAGATATGCAAGTGAGCAGGTAAGCACTAGAAGAGGAATATTTAGACAATGTAAATCTCAATGCAAAGCTGAGCTCCTGTTGCATTATTTTCAAGTCACCCTGGAGGAAGGGGAATTCTCTCCTTCAGAAGAGATTTTTAAGACACACCAAACACAATGTAAACATTCCACTCATTTTTTCTCTACTTTTCAAAAAAGAAGTTTTTCAGCTTTTTAAAGTAAAGGATTCATTTTCCTCCAAACCAACAGTTTCTGAATCTTTGTACATCAAACTCCAAATTCCCCTTAAATGAGTAAAGTAATATTTCAATTATATTTTTCAATATGTCAAAATGAACCATGTATGCACATTGAGGCCTTATGCCTGATTTTCAGTATTATAAAGAACAAAAGACCCACAGTAAGTCTGCATTCATTACATAAAATATCAAAGTTATTAGTTTGGCTGAAATTATATTACCATAGTTGATAAAATATCATTGTATTCATTAACATTCTGTTGGGGACTACTGTGCTACTTCTAATGTAACAGTAAAATTAAGCTGCTAATACCTAAAAAAAACAGTTTCTCCAATAAACAAACACTTTTAAGTCACGGGACTATTGGTGAATAAATATGGTAAAGCATTGCTATATAATGTTTCAGAACTTTAATTTTTTAAAATTACAGGCCACCTTTTATACAGTATGTTTCCTCAATTTAAATGATAAAAAGTCAGCTTTATTTTCATTGGCTTATTAGTGATCTGAAATATTTAGTTTAATGATGACAGTAATTATATATTCTAACAGAAAGGAGTTTACAATTTCTTTCTTTATGATTCGTGGCAGGCCTGTTGACTTTATCTTTGGCCTCAGAATCTATTTTTAAGACAAAAGGAATGTAGTTCAAAGCATCTGAATCCCAGCCCCCATGAAAGAGTAACTTCACAAGGTGTTAAAAGTTAAAAGAAAAAAAAAAAAAAAGGTTTACTCTTAAGGTTTGATCCCTGGTGATGTATGGGATAAGGCCAAACAAGATTAATAAGTCTCTAGGGAAATAGAGATCAGTCTTTTTTGATCAATATTGTGGAACTCACTAACACTGTTCAGAAAAATGTAGCATGCAGTTTTTCCGGCAGGGAACTGGTGACAAAATTCTAAGTGCGATTCTACTTCTTTACTAGTATTCTATCACTGCTATATCCAAAGGATGCAACTATATAGTCCATGAGTATGGAATTAATGGCATCAACATCTAATTACTTTCTCAAATCGGAAATCTGGACATCACCCTGCACTAGTTTTCCCCTCTCATTTCCAATACTAAATCAATCATCACTGTTTCTTCAATCTACCTCCCAAATATCAGTCACATTTTTGTATTTCTCTCCATTCCCATGGCCATAGCTGACACCCAGGCCATTCCAGATTTACTTGTGTAATATCCAGCTAACTGGTCTCTGAACATCTGTACATGCTCACACTTCAAACCGTTTTCTACTCAGCAGTCAGAGTGATTTTGTAAACATGCAAATGTAAATTATTACTCCCCCCACCACAGAACTTACAGTGGCACCCATCAACATGCCCAATGGTTTTGATCCATCTTTTGACTTTTTCTACATTGTCCTGATATCACGTACTTCCTCTTCATCATTCTTACCAGAACTGCAACTAGTTTAGTACGTGTTTATCGATGATTTTTAATAGATTCCTTCCCAGTGCTGTAACTGTTAAGCCAGATTATCTGATTTCAAATGCTAACTGGACTGTATACTACATATTTTGTATATTCAGGATCTGCTAAATGTCTCAAAAATTCAGTTTTCTCATGTATAGAACGAGGATACAGTTATTCCTAGTACATAGGTGATTATTGGCATTAAATATCTTAGCACTGGAAAAACTCTTAGATGTCTGGCGCATGGCAAACTGTCAGTAAATATTAGCTATCAGTTATTAGACTATAAGTTGTTTGAGGGCACTGCATCTTTTGTTCACATGAATGAACAAATAAGTGAGGTGACTTATTTATTAGATGGCTCTACTAAGTTGTCAGAAGGGTTCAGTTGCCAAGAACAAAATTCATACTAGCTAGTTTAAGTGGAAATGAGTTATTACAGCATGCTAAATGGTGCACAGAATCACTGGAAAAGTGGAGGAAACAGACCACTTTATGCTTGAAGAATTTACTCCTAAAGCCAGAACACACAATCTGGACTCCAAGGACCTTTCTGAATCTTTAATTATCAGATGCTTCTCATGAACTTGAGAAGTTCCTACGATAGCTGCTAGCTTCTGAACCACACGATTGCTGCCATCACTGGAAGCAGCTGACATTGGAAAGATTCCACAATCACAACACAGCCACAGGCAGGGAAGCTGCCACAATTCAGTGAACTGCAGCTACTGATGTATACTCAAGAACTCTTTTGTGTCTACTGCAGTCTGCAACTGCAAAATGCATGTTCTATACCCACAGAGTCACCAAATGGACAGTGGGACCTGTATCTCACTCTTTCTCCCCAGATCTCATCGACAAAATCTAAATCACGTTCAAAAATATGAAGAAGGCTTTATAAAATCAGATATTCCAGAACAGAGTTTGGAATTTTTCATTAGCGGAGTGGGTGAATGTGTTAGAATGGTAATGGAGTCGGATGGTGAACTGAGATATTTAGATGGCTAAAGGGATGGAGTGTGTAAATAAATACTGGTTGCCCCCCAATAACACTTATTTTCTTTGATAGCAATAAAATCCCATTTGTTCAGTGGGATACATAGCTTTCCAGAATATAAAAAAAGAAAAGAAAAAGACATATCCCAGACTCTCTTGCAGCTATGTATGGACATGAGCCCAAGATCACAACAAATGATGTGAGGAAAACAAAATGTGCAACTTCCAGGCAATATTCCTAAATTGAGGAAATTTATACTTCTTTCTTGCTGGCAAAAATGTGTGTGAAGCGATAGGCCATCTTCAATCATGTATAGATGGCAATGCCCTAGGGAAGATAGAAGACAGAAAAAACCTGGGTTCCTAACATCATGGACCCAACCCTGCCTAGCCTAGACTATGATGTGATATCAAAGACAGACTACATTTTAATTTGCTGTTATTTGGAATCTCTAGTACAATAGCTGAACCTGTAGCCACACTAATAAGTTTGACAGTATACTTGTAGTGTAGCAGGTAAGCAGGATATATCAAAATACTCTAGATAGTTCAGAAACATCCATAAGATCTACCTATAACAAAATCCTTTCTTTAATATTCTAATTTTTTAACAGATTTGTCTCTGAACAGACTCTGAATATCTGACTTTGGCTTGGAAGTCCCTTGGAGCTTCCTCGTGAAACAAATTATTTTGAAAATACATCTGATCTTACAGAGGAGACTTCACCGGGTGTGAATTCCTAACGTTAAACCTTTCA
The DNA here is from genome assembly GCF_003031525.2 of Neophocaena asiaeorientalis asiaeorientalis. Classification (NCBI taxonomy): domain Eukaryota; kingdom Metazoa; phylum Chordata; class Mammalia; order Artiodactyla; family Phocoenidae; genus Neophocaena; species Neophocaena asiaeorientalis. The sequence goes on from NW_020172476.1 coordinate 1,999,239, forward strand.
CACCGAAAGATGGCGGAGGAGTAAGATGTGGAGATCACCTTCCTCCCCACAAATACATCAAAAATACATCTACAGGTGGAACAACTCCTACAGAACACCTACTGAACGCTGGCAGAAGACGTCAGACTTCCCAAAAGGCAAGAAACTCCCCACGTACCTGGGTAGGGCAAAAGAAAAAAGGAAAAACAGACACAAAAGAATAGGGACCAGACTTGCACCAGTGGAGGGAGCTGTGAAGGAGGAAAGGTTTCCACACACTAGGAAGCCCCTCACTGGCAGAGATGGGGGTGGTGGAGGGGAAGCTTCCAAGCCTCGGAAGAGAGTGCAGAAACAGGGGTGCGGAGGGCAAAGCAGAGAGTTTCCCAGAGGATCGGTGCCGACCGGCACTCACCAGCCCAAGAGGCTTGTCTGCTCACCCTCCGGGGCGGGTGGGGCTGGGAGCTGAGGCTCGGGCTTCGGAAGTCAAATCCCAGGGAGAGGACTGGGCTTGGCTGCGTGAACAGAGCCTGAAGGGGGCTAGTGTGCCACAGCTAGTCAGGAGTGAGTCCGAGAAAAAGTCTGGGACTGCCTAAGAGGCAAGAGACTATTGTCTCAGGGGCCCCAAGGAGAGGGGATTCCCTCCCTATCTGCCGATAGAAGGCAGAGCACTGCCTAAACAAGCTTCAGAGAGGGGCGCGAGCGGTGGCCATCAGCGCAGGCACCAGAGACGGGCATGAAACGCTAAGGCTGCTGCTGCAGCCACCAAGAAGCCTGTGTGTGAGCACAGGTCACTATCCACGCCTCCCCCAGGAGCCTGTGCAGCCCGCCACTGCCAGAGTCCCGTGATCCAGGGACAACTTCCTTGGGAGAACACACGGTATGCCTCAGTCCACTGCAAGGTCATGCCGGCCTCTGCCACTGCAAGCTCACCCTGCATTCTGTACCTCTCCCTCCACCCATCCTGAGTGAGCCAGAGCCCCCAAATCAGCCACTCCTTTAACCCCCTCCTGGCTGTGTGAACAACAGCCACCAGAGGGCAACCTACATGCAGAGTCAGGGCCAAAACCAAAGCTGAAGCCCAGGAGCTGTGGGAACAAAGAGGAGAAAGGGACATTTCTCCTTGCAGCCAAAGGAGCAGCAGATTAAAACTCCACAATCAACGTGAGGTGCCCTGCATCTTCGGAATATCTGAAGAGACAACAAACCAATCCAAAATTGAGGCAGTGGACTTTGGAATCAACTGTAGACTGGGGTTTGCTGTATGTGACTAACTAGTTTCTGATTTTTATGTTTATCTTAGTATAGTTTTTAGCACTTGTTACCATTGGTGGATTTGTTTATTGGTTTGGCTGCTCTCTTCTTTTATACTTTTTTATTTTAATAATATGTCTTAAATTTATTTTAAAAACCATTTTATTTTATTTACCTTATCTTATTTTTCATTCTTTTTTTTCTCCCTTTTCTTCTGACCCTTGTGGCTGACAGTGTCTTGGTCCTCCAGCCAGATGTCAGGCCTGAGCCTCTGAGGTGGGAGAACAAAGTTCAGGACACTGGAACACCAAAGACCTCCCGCCCCCATGTAATATCAGTTGGCGAGAGCTCTCCCAGAGATTCCCATCTCAGTGCTAAGACCCAGCTCCACTCAACAACCACCAAGCTCCAGTGCTGGACACCCATGCCAAACAACTCGTGACCAGGAACACAACATCACCCATTAGCAGAGAGACTGCTTAAAATCATAATGAGATCACAGACACTGCAAAACACACCACTGGACTTGGTCCTGCCCACCAGAAAAACAGATCCAGCCTCATCCACAAGAACACAGGCACCAGTTCCCCCCCGACCAGGAAGGCTACACAACCCACTGAACCAACATTACCCACTGGGGGCATACACCAAAAACAGTGGAAACTACAAACCTGCAGCCGGTGAAAAGGAAACCCCAAACACAGTAAGTTAAGCAAAATGACAAGACAGAGAAATACGCAAGAGATGAAGGAGGAGGTTAAAACCCACCAGACCAAACAACGAAGAGGAAATAGGCAGTCTACCTGAAATACAGTTCAGAGTAATGATAGTAAAGATGATCCAAAATCTTCAAAATACAATGGAGAAAATACAAGAAACATTTAACAAGGACCTAGAAGAACTAAAGAGCAAACAAACAATGGTGAACAACACAATAAATGAAATTAAAAATTCTCTAGAAGGAACCAATAGCAGAATAACTGAGGCAGAAGAACGGATAAGTGACCTGGAAGATAAAAATAGTGGAAATAACTACAGCAGAGCAGAATAAAGAAAAAAGAATAAAAATAATTGAGGACAGTCTTAGAGGCCTCTGGGACAACATTAAATGCACCAACATTCAAATTATAGAGGTCCCACAAGAAGAAGAGATAAAGAAAGGGACTGAGAAAATATTTGAAGAGATTATAGATGAAAACTTCCCTAATACGGGAAAGGAAATATCAATCAAGTCCAGTAAGTGCAGAGAGTCCCATACAGGAAAAATCCAAGGAGAAACATGCCAAGACACATATTAATCAAACTATCAAAAATTAAATACAAAAACATATTAAAAGCAGCAAGGGAAAAGCAACAAATAACACACAAGGGAATTCCCATAAGGTTAACAGCTGATCTTTCAGCAGAAAGTCTGCAAGGCAGAAGTGTGTGGCAGGACATGTTTAAAGTGATGAAAGGGAAAAACTTACAACCAAGATTACTCTACCCAGCAAGGATCTCATTCAGATTCGACAGAGAAATTAAAACCTTTACAAACAAGCAAAAGCTAAGAGAATTCAGCACCACCAAACTAGCTTTAAAACAAATGTTAAAGGAACTTCTCTAGGCAGGAAACACAAGACAAGGAAAAGACCTACAATAACAAACCCAAAATAATGAAGAAAATGGTAAGAGGAACATACATATTGATAATTACCTTCAATGTAAATGGATTAAATGCTCCAACCAAAATACATAGACTGGCTGAATGGATACAAAAACAAGACCCGTACATATGCTGTATACAAGAGACCCATTTCAGACCTAGGGACACATACAAACTGAAAGTGAGGGGATGGAAAAATATATTTCATGCAAATGAAAATCAAAAGAAAGCTGGAGTAGCAATTCTCATATCAGACAAAATAGATTTTAAAATAAAGACTATTAGAAGAGACAAAGAAGCACACTAAATAATGATCAAGGGATCGATCCAAGAAGAAGATATAACAATTATAAATATTTATGCAACCAACACAGGAGCACCTCAATACATAAGGCAAATGCTAACAGCCATAAAAGAGGAAACAGACAGTAATAAATTCATAGTAGTGGACTTTAACACCCCCTTTCACCAATGGACAGATCATCCAAAATGAAAATAAATAAGGAAACACAAGCTTTAAGTGACACATCAAATAAGATGGGCTTAACTGATATTTATAGGACATTCCATCCAAAAAGAACAGAGTACACTTTCTTCTCAAGTGCTTATGGAATATTCTCCAGGATATATCATATCCTGGGTCACAAATCAAGCCTTGGTAAATTTAAGAAAACTGAAATTGTATCAAGTATCTTCTCCAACCACAACGCTATGAGACTAGATATCAATTACAGGAAAAAAAGTGTAAAAATATACAAACACATGGAGGTTAAACAATACACTAGTAAATAACCAAGAGATTACTGAAGAAATGAAAGAGGATACCAGAAAACACCTAGAAACAAATGACAATGCAAACACGATGGCCCAAAACCTATGGGATGCAGCAAAAGAAGTTGTAAGAGGGAAGTTTATAGCAATATTATCCTAACGCAAGAAACAAGAAACATTTCTAATAAACAACCTAACCTTACACCTAAGGCAATTAGAGAAAGAACAAAAAAACTCCAAAGTTAGCAGAAGGAAAGAAATCATAAAGATCTGATATGAAATAAAAAAGAAATGAAGGAAACAATAGCAAGGATCAATAAAACTAAAAGCGGGTTCTTTGAGAAGATAAACAAAATTGCTAAAACATTAGCCAGATTCATCAAGAAAAAAAGGGAGAAGACTTAAGTCAAAAGAATTAGAAATGAAAAAGGAGAAGTAATAACTGACACTGCAGAAATACAAAGGATCATGAGAATCACTACAAGCAACTATATGCCAATAAACTGGACAACCTGGAAAAATGGATAAATTCGTAACAAAGTACAACCTTTTGAGGCTGAACCAGGAAGAAATAGAAAATATAAACAGACCAATCACAAGCACTGAAATTGAAACAGTGATTAAAAATCTTCCAACAAACAAAAGCCCAGGACCAGATGGCTTCACGGGTGAATTCTAACAAAATTTTAGAGAAGAGCTAACACTTACCCTTCTCAAACTCTTCCAAAATATAGCAGAGGGAGGAACACTCCCAAACGCATTCTATGAGGCCACCATCACCCTGATACCAAAACCAGACAAAGATGTCACAAAGAAAGAAAACTATAGGCGAATAACACTGATGAACATAGATGCAAAAATCCTCAACAAAATACTAGCAAGCAGAATCCAGCAGCATATTAAAAGCATCTTACACCATGATCAAGTGGGGTTTATTCCAGGAATGCAAGGATTCTTCAATATACACAAATCAATCAATGTGATAAACCATATTAACAAACTGAATGATAAAACCCATATGATCATCTCAATAGATGCAGGAAGGCTTTTGACAAAATTCAACATCCATTTATGATAAAAACTCTTCAGAAAGTAGGCATAGAGGGAACTTACCTCAACATAATAAAGGCCAGATATGACAAACGCACAGCCAACAACGTTCTCAACGGTGAAAAACTGAAACCATTTCCACTAAGATCAGGAACAAGACAAGTTTGCCCACTCTCACCACTATCATTCAACATAGCTTTGGAAGTTTTAGCCACAGCAATCAGAGAAGAAAAAGAAGTAAAAGGAATCCATATCAGAAAAGAAGAAGTAAAACTGTCACTGTTTGTAATGACATGATACTATACATAGAGAATCCTACAGATGCTACCAGAAAACTACTAGAGCTAATCAATGAATTTGGTAAAGTAGCAGAATACAAAATTAATGCACAGGGCTTCCCTGGTGGCACAGTGGTTGAGAGTCCGCCTGCCGACGCAGGGGATGTGGGTTCGTGCCCCGTTCTAGGAAGATCCCACATGCCGTGGAGCGGCTGGGTCCGTGAGCCATGGCCACTGAGCCTGCACATCCGGAGCCTGTGCTCCACAACGGGAGAGGCCACAGCAGTGAGAGGCCCACATACCGCAAAAAAAATAATAATAATAAAAATTAATGCACAGAAATCTCTGGCATTCCTATTCACTAATGATGAACAATCTGAAAGAGAAATTAAGAAAACATTCACATTTACAATTGCAACAAAAAGAATAAAATACCTAGGAGTAAACCTACCTAAGGAGACAAAGGACCTGTATGCACATAAGAATAAGACACTGATGGAAGAAATTAAGATGATATAAACAGATGGAGAGATATACCATGTTCTTGCATGGGAAGAATCAACACTGTGAAAATGACTATACTACCCAAAGCAGTATACATATTCAATGCAATCCCTATCAAACTGCCAATGGCATTTTTCACAGAACTAGAACAAAAAAATTCACAATTTTTATGGAAGCACAAAAGACCCCGAATAGCCAATCTTGAGAAGGAAAAACGGTGCTGGAGGAATTAGGCTCCTGGACTTCAGACTGAACTACAAAGCTACAGTAATCAAGACAGTATGGTACTGGCACAGAAACAGAAATATAGATCAATGGAACAGGATAGAAAGCCCAGAGATAAACCCACGCACATTTGGTCACCTGATCTTTGATAAAGGAGGCAAGAATATACAATGGAGAAAAGACAGCCTCTTCAGTAAGTGGTGCTGGGAAAACTGAACAGCTACATGTAAAAGAATGAAACTAGAGCACTCCCTAACACCATACACAAAAGTAAACTCAAGATGGATTAAAGACCTAAATATAAGGCCAGACACTATAAACTCTTAGAGGAAAAAACATAGGCAGAACACTCTATGTCTTAAATCACAGCAAGATCCTTTTTGACCCACCTCCAAGAGGAATGGAAAAAAACAAAGAAACAAAAAACCAAATGGGTCCTAATGAAACTTAAAAGCTTTTGCACAGGAAAGGAAACCATGAACAAGACGAAAAAAAGACAACCCTCAGAAAGGGACAACATATTTGCAAACAAAGCAACTGACAAAGGATTAAACTCCAAAATATACAAGCAGCTCATGCAGCTCAATATCAAAAAAACAAACAACCCAATCCACAAATGAGCAGAAGACCTAAACAGACATTTCTCCAAAGAAGATAAACGGATGGCCAACAAACACATGAAAGAATGCTCAACATCACTAATCATTAGAGAAATGCAAATCAAAACTACAATGAGGTATCAACTCACACCAGTCAGAACAGCAATCATCAAAAAAAAAAATGTACAAACAATAAATGCTGGAGAGGGTGTGGAGAAAAGAGAACCCTCTTGCACTGTTGTTGGGAATGTAAATTGAAGCAGCCACTATGGAGATCAGTATGGAGGTTCCTTAAAAAACTAAAAATAGAACTGCCATATGACCCAGCAATCCCACCACTGGGCGTATACCCTGAGAAAATCATAACTGAAAAGGAGTCATGTACCACAATGTTATTGCAGCTGTATTTACAATAGCCAGGACATGGAAGCAACCTAAGTGTCCATCAACAGATGAATGGATAAAGAAGATGTGGCACATATATACAATAGAATATTACTCAGTCATAAAAAGAAACGAAATTGAGTTATTTGTAGTGAGGTGGATGAACCCAGACTGTGTCATATAGAGTGAAATACGTCAGAAGGAGAAAAATGGACACCATGGTCTGTCTGTATGTTAACGCATATATATGGAATCTAAAAAAAAGGTTCTGAAGAACCTCGGGGCAAGAGAGGAATAAAGATGCAGATGTAGAGAATGGACTTGAGGACACGGGAAGGGGGAAGGGCAAGCTGGGACAAAGTGAGAGAGTGGCTTGGACTTATATATATTACCAAATGTAAAATAGATGCTAATGGGAAGCAGCCAGAGAGCACAGGGAGATCAGCTCGGTGCTTTGTGTCCACCTAGAGGGGTGGGATAGGGAGGGTGGGAGGGAGATGCAAGAGGGAGGGGATATGGAGATATATGTATACATATAGCTGATTCACTTAGTTATGAAGCAGAAACTAACACACCATTGTAAAGCAATTATACTCAAATAAAGATGTTAAAAAAAAAAGAAAGAAGGAGGGGATATGGGGCTCTATGTATATGTATAGCTGATTCACTTTGTTATACAGCAGATACTAACACAACAATGTCAAGCAATTATACTCCAATAAAGATGTTAAAAAAACAAAACAAACAAACAAAAAAGCTTCCATATCACTGGCTACTTCTCTTGTATTTCGCTTAGTAATGGAGAGCATGTGAAATAATCATCAGTCCTCCTATTTGCCACAGTCTCTAATATTAAGTGATATTTTTCTCCTTACTGGTGTTTCCTTGTGTTAGTAAAGAACTCATAAGAGTAACTGAAGGACATGACAGAACAAGCCATACGTAACCCCTTAGGATAGGTAAATATTTCTAATTCTAATAGCAAACCCATTGGGAGTTCAATAATTATGCCTTTATAAAGTAAAACACAGTTTTTATAAGTAATAAAGATAGTAATCTGGCTTCCACATTCTGCCTTTGCCTTATTTCTCAATTGGCTCTGAAACAAGTTAGAGGAAGAAGAGATAATTATTTAATCATTCAAAGGCACTAATAACCTCCTTCCTTCTATCTCCAATTATCCTCTCTACCTCATAGCTTATGTTCTCTCACTTTTTTATCACACACCCCACTCCCTCCACCTCACCTCATTCCAATCCTATCCTCTTTTTTTAATGACCTGAATGAAGGTTTACCATTTCCTAGAGGTGGTGTGGGTGTGCAGATTCAGACATCTTGATGATTCTTTATCCAGGGTGTCTCAGGGGTCGTAAGACCATTGCCAGGTTCAGTGATTCACTAAGAAGACTAAGAGGACTCAGCATATAGTCATACTCATGGCTGTGATTTATTACAGTAAAAAGATACAAAGCAAAATCAGCAAAGGCAAAAGGCACACGGAGCCAAATCAAGAAGGAATGAATGACAAGCTTCCACGAGTCCTCTCCCAGTGGGTTCACACTGTATGTGCTTAATTCCTCTAGCAATGAATTTTGACAACACATGTGAAATGCCATCTACCAGGAAAGCTCACTAGAGCCTCAGTGCCTGGGGGTTTTATTGGGGACTGACTACTTAGGCACTTTCTGCCTGGCATATACCAAAATTCCAGACTCATAAAAAGAAAGCAGGTGTTCAACACAAACCATATTGCTTGTTCACTTAGTTGCAATGAGCCACTCTCAATTCTGAGAATGGTAGGGATTCTCCCAAAATCCAAGTTTAGGCACCAGTGAAGAGTCAACTTCACAAACAAGCCTATCTAAGGACAGCAGTCTCAGGTCTGTGTTAATCTTCTCTGCATACAGGGTATCTGTGGTCCAGAGACACCCTTTAAAGGCACTTTATCATAATTATATAATGGGCACTTAATATCCTAGTACTATGTGAGGCATACTAACAAAACAAAGAAACTGAGAGCATTGTTTCATTATCTAAAAGGAAAAAGTTAATTACATAAGAAAAAGAATATAGAAGAAGACAATCATTTATATAACCGAATTTACCTTCATTATTCTCACAATCTATAATTATATTTAATTCATCAATTATTGAAAATCCCCATGAATTTAAATCACCATGCCTACATGCATCTTATTATGTCCCAGAATACTCATAGTACACTGTCTTCAAATTTTCCTTTATAGAGCTTCCATGATGAATTAATGGGTTCTCTAATAAAATGAGTTTGTTTGTGGTACACTCCCAGAAACTAAGGAGAAGTGTTATTTGATGTATTAATACCAAACACTTAGTTATTATTAGAAACATTATTTCTTTTCATCTCTCTAGAAACCCTATGATATGTATATTCTATTATCCTTCGACAACAAATAATGTGAGGCCCAAAGAAGTAATATGATCAAGCTCATCTAGTAAGTAAAAAAATCCCTGGTGGTCCAGTGGTTAAGACTCTGAGCTTCCAAGCTTCTACTGCAGGGGGCGTGGGTTCGGTTTCTGGTGGGGGGACTAAGATCCCACTTGCCGCGTGGCTGAAAAAAAAAAGTAATGAGCTGACCAAGGCCTGAGTCTAAAGCGAATAGTTAAATAATTCTGATTTTTGTTTTTTTAATCTAAAAATTGGACAATAATGCCTATCTCCTGGGGGGCTTTCAGTAAAAATTGAAGAAGATTATATGTAAAATGCCTAATACGATGCTTTGGCATTTATCACACTATCAGTAAATAATGGTAGTTGTCATTTGTCTATTCCATAGTCACTGATAACACCTACTACCTAAACCCGTTTCCTAATGAACAGCCACTAAGTGGCCTCTTTGGGAGAATGAAAACAGTTTATAGGATACGGAAGCAGTAGGATTATATTTAGGGTTAAGATTTGGCTTAAGAACCACGCTTCACCACCAAGGTCATAATTTGAGGAGAAAAAGAAGAGGAAAAATAAAATTAAACAATGATTTTAAAGAGGGCAGTAATTTTTTCCTTATTTTTCCCAAAGTCTAAACAAGTAATAATTTAAATAGGTCAGACAGGAAAATGAGATATGAGAAAAAACTGCACTGTGCCTCAGGTTAGGTCCTGAAGGAGACTATTCATAAAATGGAGATTGTCTCCAATACTACTGAACCTTTTTGTTAGAGGACTTGATTAGCAGAAGAGTCTAGATAAGAAACCAACTTCTTTTTTTATCTCTTTTGGATTTAAAATAACAAAAACACAGGAAACTATTTAAAGGATTCCTGTTATTTCCAAGCTATGTGTTACAATCTGGCTCCCTACAAAAACAATCTCACATACATACGTCTTGGAAATTAGTTATATAACCATCTCTTGCACAAGTACACATATGCCGGACATAAAATCCCGTATTTCTGTTAGGATTTAATACTGGCTCAGAAAATATTTTTGGAATCCACACATACAAAGAATAATTACATCCTAGATCCAGTCAGTATAGAGTTTACATAGTTTCTTATTTGCTTTCTGTACACAAGAATTTAAATGTGTAGGTTTGTATGCCTATGTCCTAATAAATGACATTTGATAATTATGGAGCTAAAAATAAGCAATTATTTCAAATGGCCACTTGATGAGTAACCTAAAGTAAACAATCAAGAAAAATAAAATAAGCAAGATAGCTCTTAAAAGTGCCAATTATTGTCATAGCAGCAATGATGCTTTCACCAAATCCATCATTACTCCAGTTAATGACTGGTGAGTAAGAGTACAGATGACTTTTTCTTTGGTCCAGAAAACTCAGGACATTAACCAAGGAACTGACCATTAATCCCAGGTAATGTAAAGGCCAGCTTTCACAGGATCATTGCTCAAGCAATCTTCTATTCAAACATTAAGTGTAGTTCAGACTGTTAAATCTATAATAATTAAAAAATATTGGTGCATTTTTACAAAGAAGCCTGGCTTGGAGTCAGTTGATTTAATGTTGCCTTTTCTTAATACAGCATCTAATATCCTCAGTTGTACACCTGACATGTAACTTACAATGTCTGGGTCATAGATTTTTAGCTATTTCTTGTAAATTACTAATACCATATTCATCCACCATCTGAATTGACTGCAAATTATGTTAAAACAACAGATGTTTCATCAAAATCAAAAGGGATAATGAAAGAAATTATATACTTATAATTTTTAGAAATATGACTAAAAATAACCATGCAATAAACATTTAGAAGTGATCCCTGGAAATATAAATACCGTGCTAGTAAATACGAATATTTGCAATTAATAAGATGACTGGAAACAAAATTTAATTATAAGAATTGAATGTTGATATTCCAAAGAAAATGTTTTCATGGACAGGCTAAATGTCCAAGAATAGGAACTTTTCTGCTACCTGTATTTAAAGAAATAGTATTTAGCCATTAAAAATGATACTGCAAGTATATGCAGGACCATTTAGTTAATTAGCTAATTAATTGATAATTTTCAACTTAATTGGCTTAGAAGATGTTTGCTATATATCGTTAAGTAAGAATCTAGTGTAAGAAGAATGTGCATAATATGAATTATACAGGGAGACGAACCAACATATCAAGAGTATGTACGATATGAGAAAGAGGGAGGCAGGTAGGGAGCAGAAGAGAGGGACAGAGAGAGAAATGAACACCATCCGGAAAAAATAACCATGAAGGTGCGCACATCTCACAGTCTTCATTTCTGGGGTAAGGGAAGGAGTTACATGTTCTGTTTTGTTGTTTTTTATTATTACTTATCTCTTTCAAATTTCTTTATAATGAAGATGCACTGCTGTTTTAAATTAGACAAACGAACATAATTTTAGCCTCAAAAAGATCTATGCACTTGATAGTCGTCAAACAATAACTAAGAAATATCACATCTCTGAGGACACAGAGCAAACTTAACCCAGTTGAACTTTTCTACCACTGACCATTGCAGCCACTCTGCCCTGGACACCTGCCACTTCGTGATAAACATTAGTCAACCACTAACACTGCAGCACAAGAAAGAATAGACCATGGGTGTCCAGCTGTCACTGAGGACCCTTTGTGTTGGTGAAAGGTGAGATGCACGCCTTCCAGATCTGGAGAACTATTGGCATTACTATATAGGCAGGAGGTGCTGCTTAGTCCTACTGATACATTTCATTTAAACAAAGAAACAAAGACCACTAAATGGAAGACAGTGCCTCTTAATAATGTCCCTCTGGCATTAATAATGAGAACCACTTTTATCATGGGCTCACTACTAACACCAACAGTGAACAAGTTGCTTGTGGCTTACAGAGTTAAACAATTGTCCTAATGACACCCAGCCAGTAAGGGGCAGACAGAATTTGAATTCAGGAATTTCTAATTCTAAAAGTCTTACTTTTCCCATCCTTTTGGAATAGAAAGAATTGGAATTCCTCAGGGCCATTCTTCAAGCTATATCTCCTTTATGGACAAAGCACAAGTCTCACTGTTATTCTCAACAAATGAGAAAGTGTAACTTGGGTACTATTTGAGCAAAACTTGGGGAAAATAACTAGATGGCCTACAATAAGAGTATAATAAACAGAGGCATTCATATAATGAGTTATTATATCATGTAGTCATTAAATATGATTTTGAGTTTGCAATAACAGATATGTATTTGTTCCATTTTAATACTAATAGTTAACATTTCTTTTTGAAAACTAACCAGGTACTAGGCATGTCCTAAGCACTTTCCATGTATTACCTCTTTTAGGTCCCATAAACGTCCTATGAATTAGACCATTCAGCCTTATTGTACAGATGAGGTTAGTAATATACATAATTTCTCAGAGCTGGAAAACTGTTAGCCAGAATTTGAAATCAAGAAGTAATAAATGAGTGGGACAAAACATTGCCAATAAAGTATTATCAAAACTGCATTAAATGCATAAAATAAAGTCTGGGATGAAATATGCAAATATAATGATAATAGACGTCTCTGCATGGCAGGATTTTAAATATTTTCTCCATCTTCAATTCTTTCAAATATTTTCTCTTTTTCTACAATGAAAATATACTACTAGGTTGACTCATAAAAATATTCGCAGTTTTTATACAGTAAAAATGTACGGATGTTGCCGTTTTTGTATAGTTCAACCTAATTAACTTTATGATAAGAATCTTTCATTTATAAAAGAAGATGTGGTACATATATACAATGGAATATTACTCAGCCATTAAAAGGAATGAAATTGGGTCATTTGCAGAGATGTGGATGGACCTAGAGTCTGTCATACAGAGTGAAGTAAGCCAGAAAGAGAAAAACAAATATTGTATACTAACACACATATGTGGAATCTAGAAGAATGGTACAAATGAACCTATTTGTAGGGCAGGAAAAGAGATGGAGACGTAGAGAACAGACATGCGGACACAGGGTGGGAAGGGGAGGTTGGGACGAATTGGGAGATTAGGTTCAACATAAATACATTACCACGTGTAAAATAGCTAGCTAGTGGGAACCTGCTGTATAGCACAGGGAGCTCAGCTTGGTGCTCTGTGACAACCTAGATGGGTGGGATAGGGGGGTGGAAGGGAGGTCCAAGACGGAGGGGATATATGTATACATATAGCTGATTCACTTCATTGTACAGGAGAAACTAACACAACATTGTAAAGCAACTATACTCCAATAAAAAATTTAAAAAATAAAATAAAATAAAACCCCCAATTCCATTTGTTAGAAAAATAAAAAATACACATCTGAGCTCACTCAGACACTGATGTCTGCTATCTTAGTGACATGAGGTATTCAAGAAGAATGAGTCCCAGAGGAAGCAGCCCATGAGAATGGAAGCTTTCTACCCCACATTACTATTATTTGTTCTCTTTGAATTCCTCACGGTGCCTGGTCAGTGCTTTGTGCCAGGGACACTCAATCACCATTACACGTTGACAGATATTTGTACAGTGAATGATCCACATCTCAACTGGGCTAATTTCCTTAAGAGGTTATGGTATGGCCTCTCTGAATCCAGAGAGAGTCATGTTGGGCATTCTCCAGAGCCACTGCACTCTGAGATTTTTTGAGGGATAACAGCTGGAAGAGAATTTATTGAGGGATAACAGATGGAAGAGAATGAAGCTGCCTCTAATCAATTTATTCTGTCAATGCTGAATGACTCCCTCACGTTCCCAACCAAGTATACTGTCCACTGTCGTATTTATGCATGACTCAGTCTAACATCCTGCTGCTTAGTCTAACTACAAAATTATTGAACATGCTGACAGCCAGACTTATAATTAGTAAAGCAGTGGATCAGAGGGCATCAGAATGATGCTTACTGAGATACCTCATGTCACATACTTGCAATGATGAAATACATTTTGCATTAGTATGAAAATAACTTAAAAGATGTTCTTTCAATTCTAGAACAGGTAAGTGTGACTGAAGCTCTCTGTGAAATTTTATGGAAAGTATTTCGTCGGTTCCTAGAACATAGCATGTGTCTGACTAAACAGTGATTACTGGTGGTATTATGTTACTGTGATGTATGTATGTATCCACAGAGGTAATCTGTTAATAACAGTGATTATTATTTATCCAAGTGCCTCTGGAGTATGTAATCAGCTCTGCAAAACCACTTCATCTCAATCAAATTCTGTACATCTCTGTTCTTCAATCATTTTCCCATCCATCTTTCACAGGAAAGAAAGGATCATTAAGAGGTTTATCCAAAACTCATACAGGTATCCAGAGGCAGATCTAATACCTAAGCTGATTTTTTTCTCATCAGCAACATGCCTGAATATAACTCTAAAAGGTAATATTTATTACTTTGTTTGGAGAATGAGTCCAACCTGCAGCAATAACTTGTGAGCCAATCAAAATGCCATCATAGTTATGGTGGCAGCACATCAACTATTTGGTGATCAATTGCCTTGAACTCTTTCTTCCTTCCTTCCCTTTTCTCCCTCCCTCACTCCTTCCCTCTCTCCCTCCCTTCATTCCTTCCTTTTCTCTCTTCCTCTCTTCCTTGCTTTTCTCTTTTTCTTCCACTCTAAATACTTAGAAGTAGAATAGGTGTACTTATTGCCCTTCATTTCTGCTTTACATGATTTCCTTTTCTCTCCTTCTCTCTTCCTGGCTTTTCTCTCTTTCCTTTTCTCTCTTTCTCTCTTCCTTCCTTTTCTCTCTTCCTTGCTTTTCTCTCTTTCTTCCACTCTAAATACTTAGAAGTAGAATATGTGTACTCAATAAGTGCTGCTTCTGCTTTACACGATTTCCTTTTCTCTCCTTCTCTCTTCCTGGCTTTTCTCTCTTTCCTTTTCTCTCTTTCTCTCTTCCTTCCTTTTCTCTCTTCCTTGCTTTTCTCTCTTTCTTCCACTCTAAATACTTAGAAGTAGAATATGTGTACTTATTGCCCTTCATTTCTGCTTTGTATGATTTCTCTACATGCTCCCCTAAAAACACCATGTCCTTTGAATAGCATATCATATGACTATATGTCCGTAAATGCTTCTTTATTAAAGTCCTCTTATTTTCCCCTAGATAATTATCTTAATGGAGTCTGGCTGCTTCCATTCTAGCATTGATATGGCCATTTTACTGAAAGCATCCAGTAAGGTTTTTTAAAACTACATTTGATCATTTTACTCTTATGCTCTAAACCTTTAGTGGTTTTCCACTACCTTCAGGAAAAAAAAAATCTTATTATTCGTTTGTTTTAAAATCCAAAGTACCAAAGAATCAACATCGTGAAAATGACTATACTACCCAAAGCAATCTACAGATTCAGTGCAATCCCTATCAAGCTACCAATGGCATTTGTCACAGAACTAGAACAAAGAAATTCACAATTTGTATGGAAAAACAAAAGACCCCGAATAGCCAAAGCACTCTTGAGAAAGAAAAACGGAGCTGGAGGAATCAGGCTCCCAGACTTCAGACTATACTACAAAGCTACAGTAATCAAGACACTATGGTACTGGTACAAAAACAGAAATACAGATCAATGCAACAGGATTGAAATCTCAGATATAAACCCACACCCATATGGTCACCTTATTTTTGCTGAAGGAGGCAAGAATATACAATGGAGAAAAGACAGCCTCTTCAATAAGTGCTGCTGGAAAAACTGGACAGCTACATGTAAAAGAATGAAATTAGAACACTCCCTAACACCATACACAAAAATAAACTCAAAATGGATTAAAGGCCTAAATGTAGACACCATCAAACTCTTGCAGGAAAACATAGGCACAACACTCTATGACATAAATCACAGCAAGATCCTTTTTTTTTTTTAAGGTTAAAATAAAAATTCTATTTTGTTGTCATTATAAGACAAAACAGAATCTAGCATGTCAAGGAAATCTATTCATACTTCAGGTCCTTCTCCACCAGGAACCAGCATTGTTATTTCCATTTAACAAAATTTGATCTAATTTCGTAATTCTTCTTCCTTCTGGTGTGATTTGAAACTCAATGACATCTTCGAGTACCATATTGACAAAGTCATCAAATCCCATAAGTGTGCAAACAATCTCCTTATCACTCTTCATCACAATGTGAATCCTTGATCCTATACCCTTGTCCACAAGCTCTAGAGGGAGAAGCTGAGACGGGATGCTGGTTAGCCACCGTGGCTATGCCAGAAGTGGTCTCTGCCAGAAGTGGTCTCGCAAGATCCTTTTTGACCCACCTCCAAGAGGAACGGAAATAAAAACAAAAATAAACAAATGGGACCTAATGACACTTCAAAGCTTTTGCACAGCAAAGGAAACCATAAACAAGATGAAACACAACCCTCAGAATGGGAGAAAATATTTGCAAGTGAAGCAACTGACAGGATTAATCTCCAAAATTTACAAGCAGCTCATTCAGCTCAATATCAAAAAAACAAACAACCCAATCCACAAATGGGCAGAAGACCTAAATAGACATTTCTCCAAAGAAGATATACAGAATGCCAACAAACACATGAAAGAATGCTCAACACCACTAACCATTAGAGAAATGCAAATCAAAACTACAATGAGGTATCACCTCACACCAGTCAGAACGGCCATCATCAAAAAATGTACAAACAATAATTGCTGGAGAGGGTGTGGAGAAAAGAGAACCCTCTTGCACTGTTGGTGGGAATGTAAATTGATACAGCCACTATGGTGAACAGTACGGAAGTTCCTTATAAAACTAAAAATAGAACTACCATATGACCCAGCAATCCCACCACTGGGCGTATACCCTGAGAAAACCATAATTCAAAAAGAGTCATGTACCACAATGTTCATTGCAGCTCTATTTACAATAGCCAGGACATGGAAGCAACCTAATTGTCCATCAACAGACAAATGGATAAATAAGATGTGGCATGTATATAGAATGGAATATTACTCAGCCATAAAAAGAAACGAAATTGAGCTATTTGTAGTGAGGTGGATGAACCTAGACTGTGTCATACAGAGTGAAGTACGTCAGAAGGAGAAAAACAAATACCGTATGCTACCACCTATAATGGAATCTAAAAAAAAAGGTTCTGAAGAACCTCTGGGGAAGATAGGAATAAAGACACAGATGTAGAGAATGGACTTGAGGACACAGGAAGGGGGAAGGGCAAGCTGGGACAAAGTGAGAGAGTGGTATGGACTTATATATATTACCAAATGTAAAACAGATAGTTAGTGGGAAGCAGCCGCATAGCTCAGGGAGATCAGCTCGGTGCTTTGTGACCACCTAGAGGGGTGGGATAGGGAGGGCAGGAGGGAGACGCAAGAGGGAGGAGATATGGGGATATATGTAAATGTATAGCTGATTCATTACGTTATAAAGCAGAAACTAACACAACATTTTAAAGCAATTATACTCCAATAAAGATGTTAAAAAAAAAAAATCCAAAGTACCAGACCTTACTCTTTTCCAATTTTAAAAGAACCTCCTATTATTCATTCCAAACTAGCCACATTCCCCTCACAAGCTAGTTTCTGCCTCAGGAACTTTGCATGTGTTATTAGCTCTGGCTGGAACGCCCTGGCCTGGAACTTTGCTTTATTGGTTTCCTCATTTTCTTCTGGTTCCTACACAGATATCATGTTCTCAGAGAATCCTTCTCCAATGATCCCATGTTAATAGCTATCTACTTCTTGTCATTCCTTAACTTATTACACTACTTCATGTTTCTTCACAGCACTTAATGTACTTTTCATTATTTAGTTTATATTATGTACTTTTTTTCTCTTTTTGCCTTTGTTTTCTTCATTGAAATGGAAGGTCTATACAAGGTCAAGATGTATCTCTCTCTTGCTTAAAGATCCATCCCTCTTACCTAGAACGGCAACTGCCACACAGTAGATATTCAGTAGATATTTATTTATTGAATAATTTTTAAAAAATAGGTCAAAAATAATTATAGAAAATGTGACAAGTGGCTTTATTTTCTTCTGTGTAACTCGTTTAAAGCTTAAAGGCTGAGTTTCAAGCCTTAACATACAACTTTGACCTTTCTCTGATATAGTCCTCTAAGTCCATTACGAAGTTTCAGATTTCCTTTTTATCCAACTTTTGAAGAGGAAATTGTGAATACTTAATGCCTACTTCCTGTGTTTGCATAAAGAAGAAAGAATTCCCTAGATGGAAAGGAACCTGTAAGGTTTCTTTCACCAGAACTCTTCTCCCTGGGAGGAAGAATGACTTAGCTGATGAAGAGATAGAGAAAAGGAACATGGCCCCTGTAGCTCAGTACGCTGAGATTTCATTCAGGTGGACCCATCTTCTTCTCAGAAGTTTGTTTAACATTTTCTCTCCTACAGAGGCAGAGCCTGTCCCCAGGCATGGGGTAGAGACAGGAGTTGGGTTGGAACGGAGACGAGAACGATGTAGTCATATCTCTGACAGACTAAGTGTTTTTAGTTCAGGGGTGCAGGGTTTATATTAGGAAATCACACTTTGATTGCAGGTCAAGAAATATTCTCAGAATTAGTTTTATTAGCATTGAACCTGATATTTAATTTTTTACCTGTCTGACTCCTATGTTTGATTTTTCAACTGTTTCAGACCTCAGAGTGAGAAGAGGACAACAATTTATTTTTACTCCTAAAACCCAAACACATATGCTGATTCCCTCTATGCTACATTGTTCCTCACTATGTACACGGTCGCTTACTCAATATTTAATGAGAGCCTACTAAGGACAGTACCCTCTGAAATATCAAGGACAAAAAGATTAATAAAATATAGTATTGACCTCATGGAATTAGTATTCTAGTGGTTGCTCAAATTAACTCTAACTCTAATCGACCATACAACATATCCAGGGCACTCTAGCTTGAATGAATACGCAAAGTACAGAATTCTATTTTTTCAAAAGTTAGATGATTAATATTCTTTCCCATTTTACAGTACTTCACCTTATTACTCCAAGCCACATAGGTCAAGGATGATAATGTGATTCAAGCACCATTAAATCTTGATACTATTCTTTTATTTCAAAGGGGAAAAAAGTACATACACAATAAATAAGCATGAAGTAATCTAAAGCGGATATAAAGATATCAATCCCATCATAGAAGCCAGGAGACAAGTCATCAGTCAGACTTTAATCAGCAGCAATGAATGGGATGAAAAATGAACAGCATTCTGGGGGTAATCTTAAAGACTATACGCTTTTCTCCAAGATCACCTGTTTCTTCAGTGGCAACTGCGTCAGTGTTCCATTGTGTTTATAATGAACAAAAACAAAGGGAAACGGAAAAGGAGGCAGGGAGGAAGGAAGGGAAGACAGAAAGAAAGATTGGAGGAGAGAAACAAGAGGCCTAGAGGGAGTGTCTATCCAGTTTGCTTAACTGGGATATTTGTGAATGTAATGGCTTGGGGGTGGGGAGCCTGGGGAGGGGTGTTAAAGAAAGGCTATAGCATCCAGACAAGGCTTTGTAAGCCACAGTAAGAAATTTTGACTCTATTCAAGGAGAAAAGGAAGGCTGCCGAAAGATTTTATCTAGAAGAATGACGTATTCTAATTAGTGCGTGTAAAGATCAACTTGGCTGCAGCAAGAATACATTTGATGGAGCATGACTTCCATTTCCAGGATATTTTTATTCTAATACCTTATATGCTTTTCAAAGGTATGAAAAGAGAATGAATACGAAGGGGTAAGTGGTTTAGAAACAAGGCAAGTCCCAAGTTCCTACCCACGGAGGCATTGTTTTTTCCTAAGTGACAGGGCAGATTCTCAAGTGGCCAAGCCACTGGACAGACCTTCTCAGGAGATTCCTGAAGGCACAGAAAGCATGGAAGGATCCAGATGCTCATGCATCATGTTCCAGGAGTAGGACTGTGACAGCTTCTCACCCAACTTGACATAACATATCAAGATATATTCAAGAAGCCTAAACACCACTGGGAAAAGCATAACATGGTACACTGGAAGGAAAACTTGGCTGGGGAATTCTAGAAGACCTTTGTTTGAGTTCTAATATATGATTCCATTTTGAATACCTCTGTTCCATCCCATAGATGCCAGGTTGTGTCAACACGATGAGCTCTTTATGCAAACTAAGGATTCCTAAATATGGATTAGACAGAAGTGTTACCATGGTCTTATTATGTACGTATTGATTATGGGTAGCCATCCTACCACCATGATAGGAACAGTGTACTACTATGTGAGATTTGAGGGAGCTCCCAGGATATAGCTGCCATTCCAAACTGAGAATAGTAACACCCCAAAGGTACTCCAGACTACTAGTAGCCTGTGGAACAACCATCATGGTACCTCCAATATCACCTCATAAAATAGCTGGAACCAATCCCTCAGATAATTTGTCTACTCCATTCTAAGAGACTACCAGGAGCAATTTTACCAACCTCTAAAGGAATGTAGCTTACTTCTTAGACATCAGGGATTTATACATTTATTATGATACTTTCCCTGTAGATGGCCACAAATTGTCTCACTTCAAAAATTTTCCAAAAGGTAGATCTTGAATAAAGGACTCATTTCCTGAATCACACCAAGACACTGCACAAACCAGGTGTGACCCTGCCTCACATCCCTGTTTACACGGTGGCCATCGGAAGTTTGAACCCTCCTAGTTTTACGTCCTTCTGGTGCTTTGCGCATCTCTAATCTAACTCTTTCCCTCATTGTTTCCCTGTGTTTGTGCCACTATAACCTCCACTTATTTAAATACTCCTCCCTGTGATAAGCTACTAGAGTTGTAGGCTTTCCCAACGTTCTTGAAAGCACAGCAGGCTCTAGAAGTGAAGAGGAAGGTGAAGAAAGTAAGTCTTGGTTTGGGGGGGCACACCCATATAGTCTGCTTCTTTGCTTTGCTCCCTTCCCTCAAACCCCAAGTTTCTACTCTGGGAGGACAGGTCATGGCAATGAAGAGATTTCATGTTATAAATTTTGTGCTTAGAAGTTCTAGAGAAAATCACTGTGGTCACTCTTCATGTAACATCCTTGACTATATTTGTCAATTCTTCCATTGGTCAGATATCCCAGATCCCTTCAGTTTTCTTCAATTTTAAAGTCACTGTAACCTTTTAGCCAGTCTCTGATGGCTCTTTTTATGGATAAAAGATTCATTAACCTATAAAATAATAGCAAAGCTCAGATGGCTTGCTTTCTGCAAAATTATTAACCTGTACAAAAGATATTGAAATCCATTCCTAAAACTCTAAGACTAACATTCTGGGAATAAACATTTCAGTACTAAATATCTATATCAAATAACTTTCTGTGAGTCTCAAATAAAACAGATTGTGAATTTTTGCTTGTACCCTAGTGACCCAAGAAAATAAATTTAATAAAAGACCTGGTAGTGGTGTAAAACCCTTAGGGCAAAACCTACAAAATGAATTAAACATACCAAATTTCTCTTCACTGAAAAGGCAATTTGGGTATTACTCTACACTCTTTCCCTTACAGAAAGAAGAAGCAGTCATTACTATCAATAAGGTTGATTCTGAAGAAGTTTGAATATGAAACGTTTATCCCACTTATTGCATTTTATCCTCCATGGGTAATACGATTGATTCATTGCTGTAACTTGTGTTTCTAGTCAATTATACTCTCCAGTACTCTTGCCTTATGGCTGAACATCCAAGAAGAATAACTTTTTGAAGAAGAAACATTAAATAGCGCCCACTGAGGCTTGTTTTTCAAAATTCATTAAAAAGTAACTAATTTCTGATGCCATATACAAACTCTTAGAGAAATATATTCTAACAAACCACAGGACTGTGTGGCTAAAATACCACTTTTTTTGTTTTTTTCATTTATTTATTTTTATTTTTGGCTGCATTGGGTCTTTCTTCATTGCTGTGCACAGGCTTTCTCTAGTTGCATCGAGCGGGGGCCATTCTTCATTGCAGTGCAGGGCTTCTCATTGCAGTGGGTTCTCTTCTTGTGGAGCACAGGCTCTAGGATCATGGGCTCAGTAGTTGTGGCTTGCAGGCTCTAGAGCACCGGCTCAGTAGTTGTGGCACGTGGGTTTAGTTACTCCTCGGCATGTGGGATCTTCCCAGGCCAGGGCTCAAACCTGTGTCCCCTGCATTGGCAGGTGGATTCTTAATCACTGTGCCACCAGGGAAGGCCCTAAAATACCACTTTTATACTAAATGAAAAATCATAATGCAAGCCATGAAAGTAGAGCTGCCTACCTGGGATTTCTGAGAAGTGGTTGCTTTGGTTGCTGTAAGAGTAAATGATCTCTGAAATAAGATACTATATTTGGGTTATTCATCCCATTTCTCTCTTCCTCTAACATTTTTAGATTGCACGCAATGCTTCTGATCAAAGGGCAGAGGAAATGCACTCACTGGATTTAAACAACTCTGTTCTCATTCCCAAAATCTCAAATATGGCATATGAGATAGCTGTTCTGTAACATCAGTTAAAGCAGAGGAACAAAGAATGCTAATGTAACTAAATTCCTATGCTTGATCCACAAAGCTTGAGCACTAAGAAAAATCAAAATGTATTAAAATGAAGATGCTGATGACTAGCCAGGTATAACTGGAATTTTGCAGAATTACATTCCATACCTGAATGTCAACGTAAAAGGAAGCCGTCCATATCAAAGGTAAGGCATAAAAGAAGGTATAATATTCTATAATAATGATGTTTATGAATGTTGAAAATAAAGCATTATTTTACATCTGTATATCTTACAACCTGATCTAGATTACAATTTCCTTGATAACACAGATCATCCCTTACATGTCTTTTATCCTTTTATTGTACTACCTGTCCCATAGCAATTGGTCAGTAAAATATCATTTTTCCTAAGACTGGTAAAGCTATCTTACACTAACAAAGAATTTTAGAGCCAGGGACTTCCCCGGCAGTCCAGTGGTTAAGACTCTGCGCTTCCATTGCAGGGGGCACAGGTTCGATCCCTGGTCGGGGAACTAAAGATCCCGCAAGTGGTGTGGCGTGGTCAATAAATAAATAAATAAAATGAAGGAGTCACTTTGAAAAAGAAAAAGAATTTTAGAGCCAGAAGATATCCGGGAAAACAATTAACACTAATGTCACCTTCATAGATGTGCAAATTGTGACTCAGAATAGCTCCTCACTTTCTCAAGGTCAAACACTAGACTATCATAGATGAAGGACTAGAATCAGGGTTTCCATTTCCCGACCCGTTGTTCTTTCCAATGCAGTCTATCCAATCTCATCAGTATATATGAAATAATTACACTGAGAAATTATAATGTCACCTTGCATAATGTAAATATTATGGCTTCAACAAATATCTTTTGAGGCTATACAATGTGCCAGCTGCTATGGAGAGAGCAATGAGTAGGACAAACTCCCCTCTCTAAAGAAGCTGACAGTATGACAGAGATGATAATCTATATATAAATAATTGTTTCCATTGCCTAAGGGATAAAGCAATGTTCCCTAAGACAGCATAAAAGAATGGCCAAAACAATCTTTTTAAACAAATGAACAAAATTGGAGGACTTGAACTTTCTGGTTTCAAAACTTACTACAAAGCTATGGTAATCAAGACAGTGTGGTACTTGCAAAGGATAGACATAGACCACTGGCAAAGAGTTAAGAATTCAGAAATAAACTTTACATTTATGGTCAATTGATTTGTAAACAAGATGCTAAGGCAGTTTAATAGGGAAAAATAGTTATTACCACAAATCATGCTGGTACAATTAGATATCCACATTCTCAAGATGAATTTAGACCTTTATTTCAAACTGTACGCAAACATTAAGTCAAAATGAATCATAGAGCTAAATGTAAGTGCTAAAACTCTAAAACTCCTAAAAGAAAACATAGGAGCTGATCTGTGTATCAGAGTTAGGCAAAGATTTCTTATATATGACACCAAGAGCACAAGCAACCTAAGAAAAGAACTGACAAATCAGATGTTATCAAAATTAGTAACTGCTGCACTTCAAAAGATATCATCAAGCAAGCAAAAAGACAGGCCACAGATTGGGGGAAAATATATGCAAAACACATATCCAATAAGGAACATGTATCCAGAATATGTAAAAATAAAATCTTAAAACTTAAATCTTAAAACTCAAATTACCCAGTTAAAAAAATGGACAGTAAATCTGAATAAATATTTCATCAATGAAGGCACACAAAGAGTCAGGAAGCATTCAAATAGTCTCAACATCATTACATTATTAGAGAATGCAAATTTATTTTATTTTATTATTATGTTTTTTTTTTTTTTTGCAGTACGCGGGCCTCTCACTGTCGTGGCCTCTCCCGTTGTGGAGCACAGGCTCTGGACGCGCAGGATCAGCGGCCATGGCTCACGGGCCCAGCCGCTCCAGCATGTGGGATCTTCCCGGACCGGGGCACGAACTCGTGTCCCCTGCATCGGCAGGCGGACTCTCAACCACTGCGCCACCAGGGAAGCCCCAAATTTAAACTACAAAGAGATATAACTTCATGCCCACTAAGATGGCTATAACCAAAAAGACAGACAAAAAATGTTGTCAAGGTTGTGGAGAAACTGTAACCCTCATATACTGCAGATGAGAATGTAAAATGGTTAGAGCCATTTTGGAAAACAGTTTGGCAGTTTCTCAGAATGTTAAATGTAGAGTTACCTTATGCCAGCTCCCATTATATCTTATACATATTGCCACCCACATACTCAATTAATTGTGTTTAATTTATCTGCTTATGTTCCTGTCTACTCATTAGACTATAAGCTTTCTAGGAACAAAGGTATATATCTCATTTATTTTTGTTTCTGTTCTCAGTGTTTAGTACATACAGTAGCTTTTCAATAAATATTTGTTGAATTAAAACCTATACAGTAAGGTGTAATGAATCCAAGGAAGTCAGTAAGAAATACCTTCAGTGAAGGCACAGAGACTCAACAGCTTTGCTTGGGAAGATCAAGAATTATTCAGATAACTGAAGCAGCAATCCAGACTGAGGGGCAACTATGGCTTATCTACATATGGAGGAATTGTGTTGGAAATTTACAAACAGAGAAACAGCTTCTCATTGTAAAGAGACTTGTGCAGAAAAAGCTTGTCCAACTTCAAAAAGTAATTCAGAAGAGTGTGTCAGGAAGGCGAATACAAATACAAGACACAGTTTGGAACAAACCTATTAAGATGAAGTAAGAAAGAAGAGTTTTAAAAAATGAAATGATAATAATACAAAAAAAAGAGACTTATCTTTCCTTTCATGAAGCACCAAATGAAAGAATGATTGCAGGGCTGCTTGTCCTTTGTTGTGTCATTTGGAGGTAGTATTGTTATCATTTCACCTTTTTTTGCAACATTCAATCAAGAAATACAGGGAGCCCAAAATTTTCATCTTAACTGCAAGGAAACTGAAGACTAGAGAGAGAAAATTTTTTATCCAATGTGACTCAGCAACTCAGTGACAGAACTTAAGTATCAACCTAGGACCTTGGGTTCTTGGTCCAGGACTTTCTCTTCTTAATTTTATTATACTCTTACTGTTACTATATTTTTTCCATTCTTCTTATTATAAGTGTGTGTGTATGTGTGTGTGTGTGTGTGTTTGGAAATATGGAGGTGAGGAGTGGGGCAGAGCCATGGCAGCAGCTTGCCACGTAAAGTTGTGATGTTTAATAATAGTAATGGTTAAAGTGTATTATTAAGTGTTTATTTGGCATAAAGCACTGTGCTAAGTATTTTATACATGTAATTTCTGTTGATTATCTCAGCCTCCTAAGAATTTATCTATGAAAAAACTGAGGCTCAGGAAAGTTAAGAAAACTGTTTAATGTCATCTAACTAGTAAGAGATAGTGTCTGGGGCTACATGACTCAGAAGTCCATGCTGCTACATGCCATATTATACTGCGATCCATTCCTCTCAATCTACTGCTCAGCGTCTACTGCTTTTGTTTTTTGTTTTTTTGTTTTTTTTTGTTTTTTTGCAGTACACGGGTCTCTCACTGTTGTGGCCTCTCCCGCTGTGGAGCACAGGCTCCAGATGCACAGGCTCAGCGGCCATGGCTCACGGGCCCAGCCGCTCCAGCATGTGGGATCCTCCCGGACCGGGGCACAAACCTGTGTCCCCTGCACGGGCAGGTGGACTCTCAACCACTGTGCCACCAGGGAAGCCCATGCTGCTTTTGTTTTAAGTCATCATTTGGTTTATAAATATTCTTTTTAATGCTATTTCTCATATTTCTGTAGTGAAAGTAATGAATACATCAGAGAATAATATTAATAAACACCTCTCATTGCAGTTACTTAATTGGTAGCATTTAATATGAATTCTTGAATAGTTTTGCTATTGGACTTTTTCTTATAAAACTGTAAAAAAAATTAGTGTTTTTAAAACAGCTATAGCAATATATATTCAAATATAAATTGGCATACTAATTAAAATATGTCATTTATGGTTTTTCTAGAGAGTAATTATGTTGTACTTCTAAAACAGAAGCTAAAAAAGAATCCACAGAATATATCAAATTCATTAATTTGAAGGACACTTAAATGAGAAGGTTTGATTATGTCGCTGAGAAACTTAAGTTTACCTTTATGGGATGAGAAAAAAAGAAAAAAAGCGCTCTCTAAGCCAATTAAGAGTACAAACATAATTTCAGGGCAAATGTTCAACATAACACTTGAGAATAAAATGTTTCCTGATAAGAATTAATGGGCTAGTTACAAGTGATTCTTATCAAGTACAACAAATGTATCATTATACTGTCTGGATCCTCCAAGCCTTTTCTCTCCTAGCCCCACCCTCAGCCTCTAAACCATGTAACCATCACAACAGACAAGCTGATGTCTGCACCCTTATTTTTCACTTACTCTTGTAGTACTTGTCTGAGCTTTACTTGATATAGCCAAATTCTTACCTATTTACCCATTCTTTCATGTAGAGCCTTACCATAATTAAGGGTTGGGGGGGCTGGCACTGCTTTATAATCTACAAACAAGGCGTCCCTACTTGATTACCATCCAGATTCTCTCTTTAGTGCTATTATCTCATATAAAGGCAGAGAAGTTTCTTTCTTTGTTCATCTTTCCCCCAAAGTCTGAATTTTAGGAGGCACTTCAGTCACAATTATACTTATTCTTTAAGACAGTCTCAGATAGTAGGTCCATTAAGAAATCCACTTGTCGGGGCTTCCCTGGTGGCGCAGTGGTTGAGAGTCCGCCTTCCGATGCAGGGGACGCGGGTTCGTGCCCCGGTCCGGGAAAATCCCACGTGGGTCGGCCCGTGAGCCATGGCCGCTGAGCCTGCGCGTCCAGAGCCTGTGCTCTGCAATGGGAGAGGCCCGCGTACCGAAAAAAAAAAAAAAAAAAAAAAAAAAAAACCCATTTCAAAATTATATCAG
>NW_020172476.1:2026870-2078426 GCF_003031525.2 Neophocaena asiaeorientalis asiaeorientalis
GCAAGGGGGGGGGGCCCAGAGCAGAAAAAAAAAAAAAAAAAAAAAAAAAAGAAATCCACTTGTCAATTTGACTACTGTCCATTAAATTGTGTATTATGTGTGGGTGAAGGTAATAAAATGGCATTTTCATAAAATCATTATTATATTGCTAATTATAAAGCTTTACCTTTTGTCTGAATTATTGACTATTGACAGAAAATGTCCTCCTTTTAAAAGATTCTCAATATTTCCACTGGAAACATGTATTCTAAATGTGAAGTGAACCTTTCTTGTATTCCACAATAACCCAGGTCATTATGATGGTTGATTTACGTAAAACCTAACAACCTATCAAGAATAATAGAAAATGTGTTTACTGGATGTCTGATATACTTAGTGCTTGAGGTGCTGCTTGGAAAAATCAGCATACCCACATTCACCATCAAACTCAAATTCAGAAAACACTGGTGAGGATTACATTTAATGATGGATTTCAACTACTAAAAAAATAGCTTCATGCCCTCATATGTTCTTTTTAAAGCAAGTCCATATAATCTTGAATCAAGCATTTTATATAATCATGAATTGGGAGAAACTGTCACGATAGAGATGGTTTATATATATATGCTATAGAAAACTCACAGACGCTTTATTCAGAACCACAAGCAAAGTTAGAAGGAAATCCACATTGCTTTGGCCTCAGGGTCACAACTTTGAGGCCTCAAGGACTTTTTTTTCTTTTTCTGGTTTTGGTTTTGGTTTGCTTTGTTTTTGTTTATTTATTTCTTATTGAAGTATAGTTGATTTACAATGTTGTGTTAATTTCTGCTGTACAGCAAAGTGATTCAGTTATACATATATATACATTCTTTTTAAAAAAATATTCTTTTCCATTATGGTCTACCATAGGATACTGAATATTGTACTCTGTGCTATACAGTAGGATCTTGTTGTTTATCCATTCTATATATAATAGTTTGCATCTGCTAACCCCAAATTCCCATTCCATCCCTCTCCCACCCAGCCCCCTTGGCAACCACAAGTCTGTTCTCCATGTGAGTCTGTTTCTGTTTCATAAAAGTTCATTTGTGTCACATTTAGATTCCACATGTAAGTGATATCATACGGTATTTGTCTTTCTCTTTCTGACTGACTTCACTTAGTATGATAATCTCTAGTTGCACCCATGTTGCTGCAGTGGCTTTATTTCATTCTTTTTTACGGCTGATGGTATTCCACTGCATATATGTGCCACATCTTCTTTATCCATTCATCTGTGGGTGTACATTTAGGCTGCTTCCATGTCTTGGCTATTGTGAATAATGCTGCTATAAACATAGGGGTGCATGTATGGTTTTGAATTAGAGTTCTGTCTGGATATATGCCCAGGAGTGGGGTTGCTGGATTACATGGTAATTCTATTTTTAGTTTTATGAGGAACCTCCATATTGTTTTCCATAGTGGCTGTACCAGCTTACATTCCCACCAACAGTGTAGGAGGGGTTCCCTTTTCTCCACACCCTCTCCAACATTTGTTATTTGTAGACTTTTTAATGATGGCCATTCTGACCGCTGTGAAGTGGTACCTCATTGTAGTTTTGATTTGCATTTCCCTAATAATTAGTGATGTTAAGCATCTTTTCATGTGCCTATTGGCCATTTGTATTTCTTCTTTGGAGAAATGTCTATTTAGGTTTTCTGCTCATTTTTTGATTAGGTTGTTTGTTTTTTTGTTGTTGAGTTGTATGAGCTGTTTGTATATCTTGGAACTTAAGCCCTTACTGGTCACATCATTGACATATTTTCTCCCATTATGTAGGTTGTCTTTTCATTTTATTTATGGTTTCCTTTGCTGTACAAAAGCTTGTAAGTTTGATTAGGTCCCATTTGTGTATTTTTGTTTTTATTTCTATTGCCTTGCGGGACTGACCTAAGAAAACATTGGTATGATTTATCTCAGAGAAAGTCTTGTCCATGATCTCTTCTGGGAGTTTTATGGCATCATGTCTCATGTTTAAGACTTTAAGCCATTTTGAGTTTATTTTTATGTATGGGTTGTTCTAACTTCATTGCTTTACATGTGGCTGTCCAACTTTCCCAATACCACTTGCTGAAGAGACTGTCTTTTTCCCATTGTATATTCTTGTGAGGCCTCAAGGACTCTGAGCTATGATTTAATCAAGTGACAAACCCAAAATATTGGCAAGTCTCCTCTGCGGTCTCAAAATATCTTCTCTTTTATATTGTACCTGTATCCTGGTACTTAAAAAAATATTTTAAAAGGGGAAGGGGATTTGCTAAAGGAATCAAATGGCTTGTCAAACCCTTCCCACAACATAATTTGTCCTCACTGCAGCTCTTAAGTCTAATCCAAAGTAACCTCTTTAATTCATCTCTTTAAGAATAAGGACAAGGAAGGGAATACTTGCCTCAACTTCAGGGTGCTCCTTTCTCCTCCAACATTGTTTATTTTTTTAAGATCAATGTTTGAGATAATGGTCTCTAATTCTTCCTCCACCATGACAGGATGTATCAAAGACAAAAAGCAATGCCATCTTCTCCTCCTGGAGAACCTTGACCAGTGCCTCAGAGCTTATCTTTCTCAGGTTTCTTCTTGACCTAATTATTTTCTTTATTGCTCTAGGGGAAGTCAGAAATACCAACAACTATCTGCCCTTCTTTATTTCAGTGGATAGCTCTGGAATTAGATCCTACAGTTTGAATCCTGGCTCTAGCACATAATAGCTGAGAGAGGTATGGCTTGATTTTCAGTCTCTGACTCTCCAATTCCTTATCCACAAGAGGAGGACCATAAGAATAGTGCTTACTGTGTGTGGTTACTGAGAGGATTAAATGATTTCATATAGAGCACAAAGTCATGCTTAATAATAACTAATATTTCTTTTCTTAAAATATACATAACTGTTTTATATATTTATATTCAAATGTTTTTATATTTATTTATTTATTTTTGGCTGTGTTGGGCCTTTGTTGCTGCAGGTGGGCTTTCTCTAGTGGCGGCAAGTGGGGGCTCCTCTTCGTTGCGGTGAGCAGGCATTGTGGTGCCTTCCCCTGCTGTGGAGCATGGGCTTCAGTAGTTGTGGCACGTGGGCTCAGTAGTTGTGGCACATGGGCTTAGTTGCTCTGTGGCACGTGGCATCTTCCCGGACCAGGTCTCAAACCCATGTCCCCTGCATTAGCAGGTGGGTTCTTACTTAACCACTGCGCCACCAGGGAAGTCCCAATAACGAATATTTCTCGAGAACTGATTTTTTTTGAGAACTGTAGTTTCCACTTTACATTTAATTCTCACCACAAACTATTATGTATGATTATCGTTCTCATCTTGCAAAAGAGTAAATGAAGAAAAAGAGAAGGTAAGTAACTTATCCAGTCTCAGTAAGATGGTAAATAGTAGAACTGAGATTTTATTCCTAAACTGTACTCTTAGAGCTTAAGCTAAATTTTAGCTTTTGTTATCATCCCTGATATACCTGAGGACAATAAATTAGCCCACACGTGGTGAATATTATCTACAGTCTTTGATGTGTATAATGCTGTGCTCAACTTTTCACTATTACTGTTTGCAAGTTTTATCACCCCATTATTAAAAATATCTTTGTACAGGACTGAATGTCAATATTTCATCTCTTCTTGACTCTTCACCACTTGATATTAATCCAAATGTTGGGGAAGTTTCAATACTGAATATACAAGGTCAGAACTGGTTTCTTTCGTAAAAGGGAGCATTCTTTCTCATTAGCATTTGTGTACTTACAGTGTCCTATTCCAGTGGTTTTTAAATGTTAGCAAGCAACAGAATAACCTGGAGAGCTTGTGAAAACACATAAGACTCACCCCCAGGGTTTCTGATTCAGGATACCTATGTTGGGCTCCAAGAATGTACATTTCTAAAAAGTTCTCAGAGATACAGATGCTGATGGTCTGGGGACCACTTTGAGAACCACTGTGCTGGGCATTATACTAATATATTTATGTCTTAATTCATTTAACCCTCATCATCAATATAGGAGGAAGGTGCTCTTATTATCTACATTCTGTAAATGAAGAAATTGAAGGGTCTCAAGCCACACAGCTAGTAAGAGGGAGCACCATGATTTGAGCAAGCAAGCTACTTCCAAAGCCCTTGCACACTCTTCACAACCCCTCCATTCTGCCTCCTTGAAGCTGTAGGTAATAAAACTCATCATTAATTGTCTCACAAGGTTTTTATGAGATGCCAGTGAATTACAAAACTTGGATGCACACAGCGGCGTGCCTGGCCTGGGGGAGGGAGTTATTAATGCTGCTTTCTGTCAACATATCGGAATTAGGAACCACCACTCTTTCTGAACTTCCACTTCCTTCAGATAAAATACCAATTGTTATGGTACCGACGAACTTGTTTGCAAGGCAGAAATAGAGTCGAGTCGCAGATGTAGAGAACAGACTTGTGGTTACCAGCAGGGAAGGGGGGATGGGACGAATCGGGAGATTGGGATTGATACAGATACACTACTATGTATAAAATAGATAACTAATGAGAACCTACTGTATGGCACAGTGAACTCTACTCAGTGATCTCTGGTGAACTAAATGGGAAGAAAAGCTAAAGAAGAGTGGATATATGTATATGTATAACTGATTCACTTTGCTGTACAGCAGAAATTAACACAACATTGTAAAGCAACTATCCTCCAATTAAGAAAAAAAAAGGTGAAAAAAAAAATCTCCTCTAGCTTTCACTTTATCCTATCAAAATCTAATTGGGTTTTTTCCATGGTTGGCAAAGAAGAAGAATGAAAAAGGCAATACAAATACATGCAGGTGTCTGAGTAGTTAAAATGGAGGGGTGAAGGGGTGAAAGTCCAGCATCTCCATAGCTTCTTATAATTTTGGAACATTAAATTACAGAAAGGCTGCTCCACTGTGATTGGAACTAAGGGACTTATAGAGGCTACAGAGCACCCGTGGCATATACATAACCTTAATTTAGAAGCACGAGTAAAAGCAGCCATCCGTTGTATGGATTTTGCATACCTGATGTTGGTACAAGTATAAAGCTCATCAGTACCTTTGTGGAGGCTAACTGTCAGCATCAATTTTACAGAAAAATGCTCCATCCATCCTAGAGTCTAGAAATGTGTCCACATTCAATGTTATCCCATCAGGCGTCGGACACAAGATTTCTCATAGTACAAAATTTCTCTAGTAGAAGAGGTTTAGTAACAAGCAAGTTGAGAGATGACGATAAACGTTTTAGAAATACTTTCCTTATTATCTATTTTATACCCATCGACCCTTAACAAATATAAGCAAAAGTTCCTCAGACAAGGTTAATTTGCTGCACTACCGATTTGGGAAGTAAATGAATCCAGGATGCCAAAAGCCAGGAGCTATCATGGTCCTGCTGACTCTCTGGCAAGCTGATGTGTCAAGATGTCACCTCTGCCTCCGATGAGGTAAGTTCTTTCACGTGCTGACACTGATTGTTTCATGACATAAATAAGTTGAGCCTCTCTGGCCAGTTTATAATCTCAGTATCTCCTGGAGAGCAGGCACTTTGGCAGAAATCGGCATCTCCTTGACAGCCCCGGACAGGAAGGCTGAGATCTGGATAAACTAGGAGAATGGGTTCTTCTTTTGCCTTAAATGCTGTCTCTCAGGTGAGCAGGGCGGCCTGGGTTTGTTTGCAGGAAGCTTATAGAACTTTAACCTGTTTTCTTGTCAATCTGCAGGTGTATTCCATAATCAAATCATGGGAGCTGGAGTAATGGCTTTGAATCAAGGTGATGGACACAGAGCAAGCTCTTTCCTTTCTATAAAATTCTCTAAACAAATGTGTGTCTGTTTCTCTCCAGAATGACAGGGTACCTACTATAATTTTAGAGTTTCAGTCATGTTCTCCCTCCTTCTTGCCTTTTGCACATCATTATATGCATATTTTGGGAAAGTCTTTTCTGTAATGGTCATATCCAAGAATTAAGGCACTGGCACAGATTTTTCTAAAATACAAATAAAAAGGCAGCCAGAGTACATTCAATTTACTTGAGATTGTGATGAGTTCTCATTGGACTCTGATTTCCACTAAGTGGTCAGAAAAACACAGACAGGAGTGTGCGTGTGTATATGCATGGGTACATATGCATGTTTTTCAATGTGTGTGTGTATGACTGTGCATACATAAATTAGTATATGCTGGGTTACGGTACACAAACAGAATTAAAAGACAAACAAGTGAACTTTCTAAAGATTTTATTTGCCTATAAGTTTAGTCATATTATTATGTTTTTAAATTTTACAAAAAATAAGCATGCTTACCAATTTCATAATTAATGAATATAAGCATTTGGTGAAGCCCTAAGAAACAGGAACACTGGGGTGGTATCACCTTATAAAAGTCAGGATTTTTTTGTAGGTTATGCACGGATTGATTTAAATTGGTCCTCAGCTCATGGGTCAAGACAACAAGCAAAAATGTCAACTACATCAGGGCATCAGGCCAATTGCAAAGCCCCCTAATAAATATGAATAAGATGATTTTACTTATTTTTCTCCTGCTGCTGCTGTTGGGGAAGATGACAGCCTAATCATGTCTGCTCAGCACCGGGCTGTGAGTTTACATTAAGCGGCATGTGTTCTATCATTACTGCAAGGTTTGGGGGGATATGATGGCTTTGTCTAAAGCCACTTTTCTGGAAGCTACTCAGCAATTCAAAAAGGAGATTTTCTGCATCTTTTAAAATTTGCTGGAGGTTTCAATGTGAAATGATTAATCACTAGACGATGAGGATAACGAAAAAAAATCTTGTCTTGTACATTAGGTAACTTACAGGATATCTTGGCTGTAATCTTCCTCTCTACCAAGGAGGCTGAGCCTCTCCCCAGGTTTGTGGTCCACTGGAATCAGCACCAAGATTTATTGAGACTGGTCTCCCTTTAATCATCCATCTCATGCTGGATTCTGACCATCGTTTCATGATTTAGACAGCATGTGTGTCCTAGACCTGATAGCCAAGATTTACCTTGGCCCCATTTCTAAGTTCTAATCTGAATTATCTGCCTGGTAACCTGGGTCTTCCAGCCTATGGTCTACTCTTGTCCTTGTCAATTTCCTTTCTGGTGAAGCGAGCTATGTTCCCGAATCACAATCTATTCATTGAAGCCTTGCCTCCTTTTTTGGAAGATGTTACTAATCCTATTTGCCTACATCCCAGGCAAGATTTTTGTTTCTGAGCCAGAAGTTTGCTCTGTTTCCTTTAGGATCATCCTGTCCCTATTTATTTAGTACCTACTGTGTACCTAGTCATTGTATTAGATTTAAATGGATCTGTATATAAATATGTATCATTAAGAGGAAAGACAAACACAGAGTATTTTTGACTATAGTCTTTGGATTCAAATAAACATGATTCAAATCCCAGCTCTACCACATGCATCCTGTGTGACTTTGGGCAAGCTATTTAACCTC
Source organism: Neophocaena asiaeorientalis asiaeorientalis (assembly GCF_003031525.2). Taxonomy (NCBI): domain Eukaryota; kingdom Metazoa; phylum Chordata; class Mammalia; order Artiodactyla; family Phocoenidae; genus Neophocaena; species Neophocaena asiaeorientalis. The sequence continues at coordinate 2,034,321 of NW_020172476.1, forward strand.
TCTAAGCTTCAGGTTTTTCAGCTATAAAATTGGGATAAGAAAATACCTAGCTTGCCAGATTCCAAAAGAATTAAGTTAATATACATAGAATGTAACAAAGTCTAGTCACATAGAAATTAAACAGTAAATGGCTGATATCTAAATCTATATCCATTAATATAACAATAATTTCTTTTAATGAATAAACTGTGATGACAGACCAATCCTAGAGCAAAAACAAGTGAAGGTAGCATAGTTGCAGAAAGTCTGGTGATAGAAAGCAAAATATAATGTTATAATAAAGTAATAATAATAGCTAATGTTATTGAACACTTCCTAAGTTCCAATAGCAACACTGTATACTATATATTTATACTTGTTTTGGAGAAAGGGCAGAATGGGGAGGGGGTGGAGGAATGAGACTGAAGCAAGTGAGAATATTAACAGTTGCTGAAACTGAGGAAAATGACTCAAACCTCTCTATTCATTTAATGTTATCATAAGAATGATATTCTCACCTCTCCTTTATTATTCTACTCCCAGGAATTTATCCTGAATTTTTTTTGATGTTACTGACATTATACAGTAGAAACAAACAAAAGCTATAAGTAAAATGCAGTGCACTGCAATATTAATTACAATAGAAATATTTAATATTGAAAAATGTCCACAAGTATCTATCCCTCCCTACAGTCATGCCCTTTGCAATGTGACTTTGCAACTCCAACATCAAAAAACGGAGTTGTACTTACTTGCTCACCCCTAGAATCTGGGCTGGCCACAGGCTTAGCTTTTAGCCAACAGAAAACCATGAAAATGAGTTTGTCCAATTCCAACCCAAGCTCTTAGTTTTTCCTATTGGAACCCTGACACCCACCTTGTAAACAGGTCCATGGTCAGTGTGCTGGAGAATGAAAAACCTGTGGCCCAGGCATTCCCATTGCTCTAGCTGAAAACAAGCCAAGTCCCCAAAGCAAAGTCATCTAGCTGACCTGCAGTTGACTACCGACACATGAGAGAGCCCAGCTGAGACCAGAGGAAATATCCAGCTCAGCTCAGCTCCACTTGCTGACCTGCAGTCCTGAGAACTATATATATGGTTTTACTTTAAGCCACTAAGTTTTGGAATGGTTTACTGATACAAATGTTGAATACGACAAAATACTAGGCAAGCTTTAAAATGGCAATGATGACATCTAAGTAAAATCGTGGATATTTTATGATATAATATTGAGTGAAAATAGTAGAACACAAATATTAGTCTGTATACCGTAATTGGAATTATGCAAATTTATGCATGCAAATAAAGTGGCCTATAAAAAGGACATTGCTTTCTAAGATTGGTAGGATTAAGCATTATGTTGTCATTATTTTTATTTCCTTTAACATAACAATTTAAATTTTCTCATGAAAATATTTAGTAGGACATAAACTCAGAGACATGCTCAAGTTGTAGGATATCTTGCTGTGACATTAAATTAGTGAAAAGTACAAACCGAATCTTTGGCCTCCCTTCCCTGATGATTATTATTGAAAAAATGAACAAAATGGCCCAAAAGAAATACGTCAAAAGTGGAAGGAAATCTCTTTATTAGTTAGGAATTAAAGTAAAATTCACACTAACTTATTTTACTTTCATTATCAGAGTGCTAGAATTTAAAATAAAAATGGGGATTTAAATACTCGATGGATCACAAAACCTATTTTAATAGTGAAAGATATTGATAACAGCTAAACTCTCATATGCTAAAGGTCAGCATTTAAATATTAAAGGTGACTGACCTAAGATAAGGAAGAAACAATTTCGGCAATAATTCTAAAAATTACTAGCACTAGAATGGCTCATTCCTTTATTAAATGTAGATGTGCCCATAATAAAGGCATTGCCCCAGGAAAATGAAACTGACTTATATGCAAATACCAAAGAACTGCTATGAAATTCTGAAGCCTGTCCTTGGAAATTCACCCATGAGCACTATATCTCCTTAATCCAGTGGGCTGCTGAAGCACAATGCTGGTTTTCTAGCTGGGTGTGCACATTTGCTGTATCGAGAGGGATGCGGAGCTTGGCTTCCCTCTTGCATTATGAAGGCAATTTATCTTGACAGTTTCCTCAGCCCCCAAAAGTTGTCAAACGTTCAACATGCTGCAGATTGAACTCTAAGCCCCGTAGTCTGAAGTTGAAAGCTGGGAGGTAGGGACCAATGTCAAAGACAGCAACGCAGAATTTGTGTCTTGGCCCTTTCTTAACAAAAGTCAAGAGCTCAGAAATGAATCTATTCTTTATTTAGGTTTTGGCCAGTGTCCATTCCTTTCTCTACCAGCCACATTTAACGCGTCCCTAAAACCCTTAAATTTTCTGTTATGATGACCAGTTGATTTACTTCTCAATTGATACACTCACTTTCACCTTTTCCAGTCTGATGGCCCTTCCACCAGTCATCGAGCAGCTTCTCTCTCCTCTGAGAAGGCAAATCAATCCCCCACTTCCAATTCTCTCTCTTCCATACCCAGAACCTCTTCCACTTGGCGTGTAGCAGAATGCTGTCTTTTTAGTTAAACAAACTTCATTGTGATGCCATTGACCTAGTTTGAGGGTTGTTGCAAAATAAACAGCCCTGTAGAGCTCATCACTCATTGTAAGGGTATTTGCCAAGGACATTGTTCATTACATCATACAGTGTCCTATTTATTTATGAAGACTTCTGAAAGAAATCCCTGTCCCATCTTCACACACACACAAAAAAGTTGTGCTGCTCCTAAGTATCTGTTCAGTGTTTACTTCTTTTTGCTTGTTTGTTTACTTATAAGGGACATTGTGAATTGTGTAGTCAACACAAGAGATGGTTAACTCAAGGACAGTGTATAGTTACCAGACTCTCAAGAATTTATCATTGCCCATGGCTCTTCTTTGCCTTCTCTCTTATTTTTCTGTATTGCTTCACTGTATTTCTTGGTTGTTATTTGCCGGTCACATTCATGTATCTTTTAGCTAACATTTATGGAGCATTCATTAGGGCCAGCAGGGCTGTAAGTACAATGTATGAATAGTCATTTTAATCCCACTTTCCAACGTATAAAAAAGCTACTATAATTATCTCAATATTGCATATGAAAAAATATGAGATGCGAAGAGATTGATTAACTACCCTAAAGTCACATAGCTAGTGAGTGGAGGAGCTACTCAAAGTTAAATTATTTCTGGAAGAACTCACAAAGGAGTTTGATGCACTTGAGTAAGACATGGGGATGGTTTATCTAAAATGAAGGTAATCCCACTAGGTGAGTAAAACTGCCTTAACCATAACCCTCTCTAATGTCTCAAGAGACTAGTTCACTATCTAGAGTTCACAAGTTCAAGGATTAGGGTTTCTGCCTATGCAAATTAGAGGAGTAAGGTACCGCCAGGCAGTCTCCATGACTTTCCAGATTGTGAATCTTGTGTTTCCTATGAGGACCTTCTTGTTGGATCACACTTGAAATCCGTATTGGATCTCGCCTCACTCAGATTTAACATAATTATGTTTAACAGAGCTCAACTATTGAAATAAACAACTCTTGTGTAAGTGAGCTTGGGGATGATAGTTTCATTTTGTAATGCTGAATTTTCACGTCTAGCTATTAAAAACTGACCTAAGTAGAATTATGTAGAAACTTTTACCTTGAAAAGGGTGGTGGCAGCATCCTCTTTCAGAATTTTAGAGGAGAAAGCTAAATTTTGATCTGTTATCTTTTGGTCCTTTAGACAAATATAAAAGATTTTTTTTTCTATGCAAACAGTGGAAACAAATGCTGGTTAACTTAAGCAGGAAAGGGATTTATCGGAAGGATATGAAGGAACAGAGAGAATCAACAGGAGACTGAAAGAAAGCCTTGAAAATTAGCAGAAATTAAAGGAAGATTGACATCTGAAACAACACCCAGCCAGTCCTGCCTTTGGACCCTGGTAACTGGTGCTGGTACAGCTGTCAGGACATCCACCTTGGATGCTACTGCCAGGGCTAGAATCAAAACTAAAATGTCCCCTCCTAATGCTATAGCTCTCATGGGCTTCTGGGAACCACTCACTATCTTTGCCCTTTCAGGTCTGAGGTTAGTGGAGGTCACCTGTGGTTGTTAGCCTTAGAGATGCTTTGCCAACTCGTGTTGGTTTCTCTTAATCCATAGTTCTTCATAAAGATACCCTTTTTAAAACTTTCTGCAATTATTCTTTTTTTAGATTGCCATCTGTTTGTGGCAGGAACCATGACTTTACAGGAAACCCTGGGTGCAAGGAAAGTCAGTCCTTGATCTTATTGTGATTACAGTCTCACAAAGCTAATGACTTGTGGTTGTGTCTTATTAACCTCTCTCACATTGAAAAGGGACAGGCTTGATAAACAGTAGGTCCTTTACATCAGTGTTCCAATTCTGAATTCTGAAAATGGCTACTTCTATACTCAGGTGCTCTGACAAATCTCCAACACACATATATCTGTGTACTCTTTTCCCTAAAATACCTAATTGAAATTCTTCTTTGTGTCTCCCCCTCCCCATTACCCAGTAGCCTTTACTACACAATTAAATGCTTGTTAGGTAATTCAAGCTAGAATATAATCATGTGGAGGGATGAGTATAAGCCAACACAATAGAGTAACGATGTGTGTTTGTAATGAGGCTCTTCATTAGCATGACCATTTTATTGGACCCTGTCAGACTCAGATCATAGGATGAGGTTAGAACACACATTGCCAGTATGTGGTTAGCCACATGCTAGAGGGTATAATAAAAGGGAAGACGTTGAGGAAAGGAGATGTTAGCAGTCATAGAGCAAATACTGTCAACTTAGATAAGGGATGCAGAGATCAAGTCCAAGTAGGTCAGTGATTTCTGGTTCTAAGCAGCCAACAATTTAGGGAGAGTCTGCCTGAGAACGGAACAGCAGAGGTGGCGTCGGCATCACTAGCAAAGTCTCACCTAGAAAAATCCACACAAAAAGTGGGGATGCAGCATGACCTGCAGCTGGCATAAATTAGGAGAAAAGTCAGAACAATGGCAGATTGTTGGTACCCAGCATAAGAATCCCCCTACTCCTTGCAACCAGTATACTAGGAAACTGGAGTAATGAAGAAACAAAAACAAGGATCTGGTACCTGAGGGATGGGGGCTGAAGGGAAACAGCAAGGTGAGCTATCAAGAAAATATTGGAAAACTCTGTAGACTCATTCTGAACTTCAGTTTTTGAAAAGGTAACAGTTCAACACTTCAATATTTAGCAGGATGGAAAATATTTATATTGGGTCTATTGGTTCTGTTGAGAATCAAGTCCAATTTTAAGTTTTTTAGTAGTCATTGCTAATAGCTGGAATGATGCTGGGAAGTGTTGATACTCAAGTGAGCAGTTTTATCTCATCTCCTCCCATCCCAGGAGCTAGATGAATTGAGCTGAATTCCGCAAACTGCCTTACGTTTGAGAATAGCAATGGCTCCAAATTTCAACTTACAAGATGTATCTTATACATTTTAAAAAGGGATTTGGATAATTTCTGTAGAAAGTTATCCAGAATGTTCATATATCCATATGGTTTCTTGAGCCAGTTGCTAGTTCCACAGTTGGTACAAAGAGATTATATGCAGATAGGTAGGTAGATAGATAGTGATAGATAGACAGACGAATGAGTGAATAAATAAAATTGCATGATCAAGTAAGTTAAGAAAAATTGGGCCAAACATAGTTAACAGGCATCTTTATCATTAGAAGAGTTTTCAGTCTACTGCTATGTGTCATCATTTTCTAAGATGAGTTATAGAAGGTGGGGTTCTCCAATTGTATTTTATCGGTAGGTTATATTTTGAATAGAGCAGCATCTCTTGAAATCGGGATGCCATGGGTTTCAGAAAATGATGTTTTGGATATACTAAATATATTACAGCAATCTTGAGTACAATAGCCTTATTATATACACTGAATTGTCAGAAGATCTGTAAGATCTTTGATGAAAACTCCAACACAACTGGAAACACCCATACGATATAGGTGTTTGTGAAGGTCATACAACTTCTCTTGAAGTATCTCCAAAGACAGTAAATTCTCTACCCAGTGAGGCATCTTTTCTTGCTCTCAAGCAACTCTATATTTTATAAATGCTTTTCTCATAATGAGCTATAATGTGGTATTTTATTAATTCTACCACTGGTTCTAGCTTGAGAAGAAGACAGAATAAATTTACTCCTTCTTTCTCAGCTTCCCTGAGTTCACTCAAATTCTTCCTATGTGATATGTTTTCTAGGCCTCCTCACAAATTTTATCAACCTGGAATCACTCTAGTTTCCCTCTAATTCTTTAAAATGCATGCTTGGAATTGCACTGAATATTCTGGGTGTGGTTGGATTAATGCAGAGAATGAGACTGCAACTTCCCATGTCATGCAAAGTCTTTTCTTCTTAATAATGCCAGAAATTTGCAGCCACGTCTCACTGTGGATTCATGTTAAGCTTGAGATCAACTCAATGTCCCATAAACGTTTTTATGTGTACTGCCACAGCATGTCCTCTCTCTCCTATAGTTAGGCAATTGATTTTTGAAATCTAAATGCCTATCCCTAAGGTTATGCACAGCTGTATACAGAAACAACCTACTGGCTTCTTTTGGTGAATTGATACAATTATACCCTCAAATGAGTTCAAGATAATAATAATGGCGATGAACACAATTATCAAAAATGGTAAGTTGCCTCTTAAAGAGTGCTTTAATATATGTTATTTCACTTTATAATCTAGATAGAAATAGTGGATATTATTAGCATCAACTTAGAGATGAAGCAACGGAGGCATTAGAGATACCGGTCTATGATACTCTGATGTTTAGTAAGTAGGACAACATGCCTAGAACTCTGTCTTCTGCCCCCTAATCCAAACTTCTTTCCTACACCAAATACTTTTCAGTAGAACATATAAGCCAAGTTCTACATGCCAAAGAATTCTGTTGTACATGCTTCATTCAACAGTGCCGGTGGGCTAGAGAACTGCCTTTTCTCCATTCTGCAACATTTATTAATTCACCATGAGCTTAACCAAATGTAAACGTAGACGTTTAGTCATTAACATCAATGCTAGTTGTTCTATTTTAGTGTTGATTTTTTTTTTTGGCGGTACGCGGGCCTCTCACTGTTGTGGCCTCTCCCGTTGCGGAGCACAGGCTCCAGACGCACAGGCTCAGCGGCCATAGCTCACGGGCCCAGCCGCTCCACGGCATGTGGGCTCTTCCCGGACTGGGGCACAAAACCGTGTCCCCTAGCATCAGCAGGCAGACTCTCAACCACTGCGCCACCAGGGAAGCCCAGTGGTGATTATTTATGAATAAAAATGTCATTTGTGTTAAGAATCCAAGAAAAAAAAATGTGTCCTCTATTCATTAACCCTTTCACTCAGCCTGGCAGTTTTCAAGAATTTGGGAAATCGAAGCTGGAAACTATCTACATATTTGTATCAAGCCTATTCCTCACGAATCAGGGTAGACTTTATTCCTATAGATTTTTAAAGAACAGATGGAAACAGATATATGGTGTCTTTAAAATAATAAGCTAAGTAGTACTGCAGAGAGTTGGGAGTCAGAATCCCAGGGCTGGGTGAGGGATAGGGTACCTGATCACATGAGGTGTGTAAAAAGATAACTTTTTTTTGGAAAGCAGTTATTAGTTTGAGGGCTGAGAGGTTATTGTATATGAATTTTCAGCCACAACATTGGGACCATTAGGGTATTTGCACAGGATACAGGGACCCAGAGAAAATAAACCACTGTCTCAAGGACACAGGGAAAATAAACCATGGTAACACAGTTCCAACTATAGTCCAGAATCGCTCCGATGTGGTCAAAGATATGCCTGGGGGGTAACTGAAGTGATCTGTCTCCAGGCTCTGGCCATTAAAATCTGAAGTGAAAACCAGAGAAACCAGATATTTTTTTCTGATGATAACCTCTATACATATATTGATAAAAGTCCAGGTTTAGTCCTAGAATAAAAATATTTAAGATATAATCACATGAGGAAGACCTTAAAAAATCCATGTTGTCCAGTATGGACTGGACATGAAGATACTCTTCATTTGTTAAAACCAAGAGATAATCAGTAAACCCAGTAGTAATGAGATTAGCCAACTTTAGCTTTAGGCGATCAACTATCTTTATCTAAAACACAAAGTACTGTGATGATGATGAAACTAAACTGTTGTGTTTTTTAATGTCAAGCAATTGCTTTGCACGTATATTCATTTCATTATTTTAACAATCATATGAATTGAACAATTACCTTATCATGGAAGTGAAGAACCTTTAAAGTGTTTTATGCATCCAACAGGAAAAAAAAAAATCTCTTTCCATTTGGCAGTCCTAAACTTGTGTAGCAGCCAAAATGAAATAATATAGCTTGGTAATATGATGAAGCTGCATAAGACCTCCATCTATAGGTTTTAATACCTGAATTGAACTGGAAATTTATTTTATTGTTTTTTTTAATATCTTTATTAGAGTGTAATTGCTTCACAATGGTGTGTTAGTTTCTGCTTTATAACAAAGTGAATCAGCTATATTTGGCAATTTATTTTATTGTTTTTTTTAATATCTTTATTAGAGTGTAATTGCTTCACAATGGTGTGTTAGTTTCTGCTTTATAACAAAGTGAATCAGCTATACTTGGCAATTTATTTTTATTCACACAAGATTGTAAGCTATACGAGAACAGATCTGGGTATTTCTCAAAAGATAGGACAGTGTCTGCCACGTAGACTAAGAGCTCAACAGTTAAGTCAATAGATGAAATTCTCTCCTAGAATGTGTTTTTCTTGGGCAAATCACAACTTTCATGACAAGCAGGAATGCAGACAAACAGGTAACGCATTTTAGAGACCTACTACTGAAAACTGTGCAATTAGTTCATCATGGATTGGTTCATGTGACCTTGTCACTTTCCTAATGAGTATTTCTGATTGACAAACACAGACACTAAAGCTCTGAACGGTCATAAACTTTTCAAAAAAAACAACAAATTAACCATTGGCAGATCAAATGTTTTCTAATTCCCAAATTAAAACTTCTTTCTAAGACAATGTTTCCCAAGCCCCTGTCTTTTGGTACCATTTTCACTACTGTGAGGCTATAACCCCATCATCTATACTATTATTTACTGAGTATGTATTTAATTACCTCACTTGTTTAGCTTAATCTTATTTTAAATGAGACTTTATGTCTTAACATAATTGGAAAACTAATATAATTCATTACATAAAATATAACTATAAAATTAATTTAATTAAAGCAAATGATTAAATTCTTGATAAATAGCATTGATTCATATATACTCTGAGGTGGCTGCCCATTCTCTTTTTTTTTTTTTTTTTTTTTTTGGTACGCGGGCCTCTCACTGTTGTGGCCTCTCCCGTTGCGGAGCACAGGCTCCGGACGCGCAGGCTCAGTGGCCATGGCTCACGGGCCCAGCCGCTCCGCGGCATGTGGGATCTTCGGCAGGCGGACTCTCAACCACTGCACCACCAGGGAAGCCCCCATTCTCTTTTAATGTAAAAAGAGGTTAGCAAGTTGAAGACCTATTAACACCAAACTGGGCCTTTCTCCTTGACATAATCCAGGTGAAATGAAATGAAATTGAAAATGGAATTTCACTGTACTTATGTGCCCCAGTATTATTTAAATATTATTTAAAATGAAACTTTTTTCTGTTCTGAGTCCCAACTGCATAGCACATGTTCAATGATTTGGAACACACTGCTCTAGGCCATATCATTTCCCAAAATCTGGTAAAGTATGTGTTTTTTCTCTACTTTTCTTTTCATATTATACTTTTGTCCTAAATATACATATACAGATATTTCTAGATAATCCTAGCTCAATCTCTTTATTTTAGAAAAGACACTTTCCCAGTGGACTACCGTTATTCACGTGACATTAAAGAAGTCTATTTTAGTTGGTGCATAAATGTGTTTTATTGTAATCGACAAACGAAATATTTTTCTCAAGTCAAAATTCAGATGAGTTCTTCATTAGCAGTTTTATCTTCTTCAATGTAACATTTTCCTAAGACCTCTCTTACTGTTAAAAGGATCCCTTCCTCAAATTACTATTTTACTTTTATTTAATTCTTCATTTTCAAGGCAAATTTCTTAGAAGTCCCATTCACTTACTCTATTTCATGACCCTCCCAAAGACTTTTTCCTTGGCTCCTTGAAGAATCCCACCATTATATTAAACAGATTCTTTAAGGTCACCAACAACAACTCATCTGTCATAAATTATAGGCCTTTCCCTCTCTATATAATACTTAACTAATTACTCCTACTTAACCTCTCAACTGCCTTTACTTGTGCGAGGCTGGGATCGCTTGGCTCAGACTGTTTCTGTATCTTTCCTCTTATGGTTTCAACTATCTCCTCTCTGTAAAAGAGTCCCAATTACCAAGCTCTGGATTGTTGTCTCCAGGTGTCTGCTGTCCAAGGGAGATGAAATGCCCTGGATTGGGATGTAGGAATGGGGCATGTAACTGGAACTCTCTGCTGATCAGATCCTAAATGAAACTTGTGCTTCTCCTCCTCCTGTTTCCCATTGTTCTTATTGTCACTTTCATCCATTCAAGTATTTCAAGTATCATCTCATTGACACGACATTTACGCAAGTGGCCAGGTACTCTGTTATACCTGAAAAATATCAATTCTTATCCTCATTTTCACTACCTATAATTCAGGCCATATTTACACCTTACTTGTCCTATTTCACAGAAGTCTTTACTATTCTCCCTACCTCTAGTCTTGGACTCTTCCAATTCATCTTGAGCAAGACGGCCGGCCAGACTGTTCTTCACACAGGGTGATGCTCCTGGTCATGCCACAGCTCCACCCCAAATCTGCCAGTATCTTCCACATATACCCCAACTAAAGTTCCAACATCTTAATCTAGAATCCAAATCCTTACATGACCTAATCACTCCTTTACTCGGTGTGTATTTGCTTTTCATCTTTGATTGGGCAGTACATTAAAAAGCAGGTTAATAAAAATTATACATAAAATTTTAAACATTTTGATCTATTAAAAATGCATATATTTACATTCGTTTGCCAGTCATTTCACGCAAATCATAGGCCTTTTTTTTCTTTTCACTATGGATTCACCAAGTGCATGAATCACATACTTTTCCCAGTTTTAGTTTCCTTAGAATGAAATAAGTTTTTAGAGATACTTGTGAAGCAATTTGAATGCACGATCCTTTAATATTTTAAAATTTTCTTCCAAACTTTTACATTTGACTCTTCTCCAACTCCTAATTCTGCTGTAATTTTTTAGTGATTCATCTATGTTGTGTTTTTTCAATACATTAACTTAGCATTCACACAAACACACAAAATGCCACCTTTCTTTTTGCACCTTTATTTCTTTGGCTAACATACTTTTAAATTACTGTATATTTAAAATAACAAGAAACATTGATATGAGTAGTTTTAGCAACAAAAGCAAGTATATTAAGCCTACAATCAGTCTGTAGAAAGAAAAAGAGGTGAAAGTGCTCTAGAGTGGCTTAGTAGCCCTAGAATTCAATACGCCATGAGCATCAGAAATAACAACTTACCGAAATCAGGGAGGGAACTGGTTATTCGCAACTTGAAATTGGTTAATGGAGATACTCTGTACTTGCTAGTCTCCATTAAAAATAATAGTTCTGACCTTTCCTTCCCACAGTCCTCTCTCCACTCAGCCCACTCACATTTACAAGTATCTTCAGCATATTGATCTTCAGTTCCAACTCAGATTCTGCCTTTCCATATTCAGTTCCCAGATGCCCCTACCAGAAAAATTTTCCCTATTAAACTACAATAACATTTGTATATGTACAAATGCAGGATATTTTTTCTCCTTTAATTATAGTTATTATTTTGTATGTTTTGTTTTAAGTGCTTGGAATGCAGGTGTTGTTACTGAGTTATCTTGGTATCCTCCACAGAGTTTAGCATGAAGAAAGCAAAATGAGTGTATCATCATCCTATCTCCAGGGACAATGGTAGAGCTTATACAGAATACCACCAACCAATGGATGTAGTTTGAACATAGGTGTTCATTCATTAGATGTCTCAATTTGCATTTGAATATCTTTGAAATGGGTAATTTCTAACCTTTTAAAAAGTTTTAAGTTTTTATTAAAAGGAATTTGCTGAAACAGGGCAAAATATACATAAACTATAATATATCCTAATGAAGGAATATTATGTAGTCATTTAAGATGATGCTTGCAAAAAATATTTTGTGTAATGGGGAAAAAATTTGTTATAATGACAAGTGAAAAAAAAGCAAGGCAGTAAATTAAAACTATAGTTTAAGCACAGCTATTAAACCTTAATGGAAAAATAGTGGAAATTAAAAGACAAATATGTAGAATGATCGTGGGTGGTTTGTTTGCCTCATTGTTTATTTTATTCAAATTTTCTACAAAAAGCATGTTTTAATTTTATGATCATAATGCAGTAAAATGTATCCTGTTATTTTTAAAGAAAGTCGCTCAATTTCCATAAACTGAATTAATCTCCATTATTAAGTAATCACTCTATTAATAGCTATAAGCAGATACCAAAAAGGACAATGTGGGTAGAAGAATAGTGCAAATCGTTATTGTTTGTTTCTAGAATACAAATGAGAATATCAATGATTTATTTTCAAAGTAAAAGGTGCCTGACTTTCAGCTGCTAATCCAAAGATTAGATCAACAGGAGAAAAACTAAATATGTGATTTTAATGTACCTCCTCAGAAGATAAAATGCTATCTTTTCCCTTTAGGTAGGTGGTGCCTAAAATAATTTTTAGGTATCTGCTATTTAATCTTACAGAGTCAGTGTGAGATAAAAAGGAGTATTAAACACACATGAGAGCAAAAACCATGGCCTTTCTTCTCTTAGATGTGACCTGGGACAAAGGATGTGAAGGTTTTCAGAGATTAAGGCCATCTCGATGACACTTGATTAATATAGTTTTCTCTCTGGGCTCCCTCATCCATTGCAACATTATCTTTCCAAGGTTCACAGCTCACCGTTGGAGGTGTGTGGTGGGGTGAAGATGGTAGGGGGCAGGGAAGATGGTTTCCAATGACCTTAGAGAACAGTTAGGCAGGAAGGAAGCAAATGACGGACCAATACCAAGAGCACCTCAAATGCAGCTAAAAGTTTCTTAACTTCCTTAAGAAATAATTAGAGCTCCTCTTGAATGTGTCCATCTTAGCAGTCATCCTAGGATCTCCTCCTTGGACTGCAAATAATGTCCCAAAGTAATTTGTCTTAAAAGGTGGTGTATTCATTTCTTAGGGTTGCTATAATAAAGTACCACAAACTGACTGGTTTAAAACAACATAAATTTATTTTCTCATAATTCTGGATGCTAGAAGTTCACAGTCAAGGTGTTGGGAGGGCTATGCTGACGCCTCTAAGGGTGGATCCTTACTTGCCTCCTCTTACAAGGTCACCAGTCATTGGGTAAAGCACCCACCCTATTCCAGTATGACCTCATTTTAACTAATTACATGAGCAATGACCCCATTCCGAAATAATGTCACATCCCGAGAGAGTTGGGGTTAGGGCTTCAACATGTCTGTTTGGAGGACAAAACCCATAACAGTTGGGTAAAAAGAAAAATCCTCTATCCAAACAATGACAGAAGAAACCAACAAACACCATGACACTTAAGTCTACTCCTTTCAGTAATACATGTCTCATTATTTGAAAGTTGGTGCGTTAGGGATAACATGATCTCATTATAAAAATCAATAAATCAATGACTCATTGAGAAATATAATGATACTCAGATATCAGAGATATCAATTACTCAGAGACATTCAGTCCCTCTCAAAGCTCCAGAGATAGAAACTGTTTTAATATAAAAAGTCAAGATACATTCTGGCTAAAGTATCAACCAGATATCCAAAAGAATTAGACCTGGTACCATGAAAACATGCCCTTTGCGACAGCTGCAATTTTAAGTGTTTACGTGACATAAAAAAAATAACAATTTATTGAGTATATATCTTCCACCCATCAAGCCACCCAACCATCTGTCTATCCGTTCATCCACCCATCTATCCATCCGTCAATCTATCAATTCACCCATTCATTCATTTATTCAACAAATACTTATAAAGTGCCTCCTTATGTGCCAGGTAGTATCCTAGGAAGTGGCTATACAGTGAAGAGCAACACAGACTCATTTTCTACTTTTGTGAAGTTCCATTCTAATGGGGGAAACTAACTAGAATAAACAGATAAAGAAATAAGATTTCTGGTTTCTTAGTCTGTATGCCAAAAACTAAAAATACACTTCTAGTGGTGGGTGTTGGGTGTTCTAGAGTGGTCCAGGCAAAGAAAACAATATGTGCAATGGATCAGAGGTGAAATTCACTGTAATTTTCAAGACTGCAACTTATTCTATGATGAATAAAAGAGATGGGGAATACCAGAAAAGTAGCCAGAAGGGCAGGGAGTACACAAGTTCTAAAGGGCACGTTACATGATGTGTCAAGGATCTGGACTGCACTCTATAGGGTGAGGAGGCACGTCTGAAAGATGTTAGGTAGGGCATTTGCAGCCCTGTGCTTTATTGATATTTTCCTGACAACAGTTACTCAAATTTGAAGGCTGAATGGAAATGTGACTAATTTGAAGAACTATTGACATTACTCAGGCTTGGAGTCCTTTTCTATCCTAGCTTCTGGTTTCAGATTCAATTCCTCCCACATCAGCCAATTTCTTTTTAGATCCATGATGCCTTTCCAGTTCCTGTTTTTCCATACTTCCCTCTTCCCCACAGCCCAGCTATCAACTCATCTCAGTTCCTGGATCTAATTGCAAATCTGCATTTACTCATTGCCTAGGAGGAACTGTTGCTGCTTCAACACCCGCCCTGCCCCCTACAATCACTACCACAAGCTGATGTCTAAGCGTGAGGGTGACAATGGTTGGATTCATTTTGTGTCACAATCTAAATAAAACATCTGGTTTTTTTTTTTTTGCGGTACGCGGACCTCTCACTGTTGTGGTCTCTCCCGTTGAGGAGCACAGGCTCTGGACACGCAGGCTCAGCAGCCATGGCTCACGGGCCCAGCCACTCCGCGGCATGTGGGATCTTCCCGGACCGGGGCATGAACCCGTGTCCCCTGCATCGGCAGGCGGACTCTCAACCACTACGCCACCAGGGAAGCCCAAAATATCTGGTTTTAATTAGCAGTCATGAAGTATTCTTTAGAGGGACCATCACAAACTGAATCCCTTCTTTAACAATTTATATACCCAGGATGGATGAGGAGAATGACAATACTAATATCATACTAATACCATGGATTTTGGGGAAATGGCAATATTTTAAATAACATGACCAATTTTTTGTAACAACGAGCATGGCACAAAAACTATTTTATTCCTGATCATTCATATGCTTATAAAACATTTTCTGTTCACCATCACAGAAAATTCTGCGGATAAGCTGAGTTCACTTGAGTCCTGGAATAGCTGAAAGGAGTATATCCCCCATCATTAATGACACAAAAGGGAGGGTGCTGGTGGGTGAGCATTTTAGGTTTAAATTAACCACAACCAAAATATACAATCAGAGCTGTTCAGATGAAAACTGACTCATGAGAACATGTGGCAGAAACAAGATAAATAAAAAAAACTAGGTAACTACCAATGGTTTTGTTTGCCATTTTGCCAGCCTTCAAACATTTCTCCAAAAGAGTGAAATATCATATTCTGGAAATTTTTGTAATATATCAAGGAGGAATTTATTCTAAAAAATTCTGTCAATCAATTTGTAGCAGAAATTATGGCAAAATTGTTTTCATAAGTGGGAGGAACTAACTGGTTTTAGGACTCAGGTAGGAGGTAAGAAAGGCTATTGCAGGTAACGAGTGTTCTCGTTTTCTCTCAGTTGCCCTGGGCATGCCACCTGGAAGACGGTTTTAAGTGAAAGAGCTTATCAAACAAAGCTCTTATACTGGAGCTCTAAAAAGGGCTTTACCATTTTATGCATTCATTTACTTATTTGTTCCATATTTTGTGAGCTGAACTCCACAAATGGTTTCCAATGTTAGAGAGAAATTATATAATTCCCAAGAGCCCAAGGGAATTACTACAAGTTTGTATTTGGAGTAATCAGATCCACATGCTGGGCACCAGCCTATGCTGACCTCTGTAGAACCTGACAGCAGTTTCTTTGAAAGAAGCATGCCTTCAGTTGGCGAGGCAAGTTTCAATGTCTGGAGGTGGTTGGATCCAGGAGCTGCAATTGGCTTTGACAATGATTAGTGGTGGGACAGATTTGTGAGTGTTTGGCAATATAATCACTGCAGGTGATTATAAGTGTAGTCTCCATGCCTCCTGTCTAAAGTGGCAGCAGGTGATGGGAGAGGAAGACCCGCCCCCCATCTTCATCTCTTCAGTGAAGGGGTGGTTCATTGACCCCCACTCCTTGGGGAAGAATACATTGATAGCTGGGTGGACTTATACCATAAAGGAATGAATAGTTCTGCTGATACTGAATATTGAAAGAGAGGTTAAACAGGACATGAAAATGATATCTGAGACTCATGCTATTCCTGTAAACAAAATATGTATAAGGCAATCTCTACAAGTCATTTGAAAAAGACCTCTGTGGAGGCTAAACTGTAAATATCCAATTGTACCAGATGTCAGCTCTCATGATTGCATCAGTCTTCCTCCTTAAATAGATATTCTGAAAAACCACTGGGGATATAAGCATTTCAACAAGTTCAAACACAAGTATACTTTATCTATGAAAGAATTACTACATGAAAAGACTATTATCATTATAAAAATACTATACCCCAAGGGAGGACCCAAGCTTTTCTTTGTAATTAAACTTCCTTTTAAAACAAAACAAAGAACATTTTTAAAGACAGCTTCTAAATCTTGAGAACACTTTGCTTCCCTCTAAAAGCCATGTTGGATGTAAACAGATCCTTCTACTTGTGATTATGTTCAGAAGCTATTTGGGACTGGTTTGTTTATTTTGCTTTAAAGAAGGAGTTTGGAACAGCTACATTTATCTTCCTAAAAAGTAGACATGGTTAAAAACCATATACAAAAGTGGTACTTTCTTATCTGATTGAGCACTCAAAATCTATTTCTAAAAATAAGCAGAAAATAATTACATAAACAAGATTTTGTATCTGGAATCAACTCTACTTTTAAGTGAAGAATAACAACCAGTTAGAAAATGGTCACAAAGGTAGAACTAATTTATGGCAAGGTACTTACAAGCAATGTAAATTTTATCAATTAGGCTGTACTTTTCCTTATATCATACACTTGCTCATATCCATAATAAAAGTGTGGCATTTGTTCCCTGGGACAAATATTCTAGAACTTGCAGATCCAGGTGGGAGAGGTCTATACAATATAATTGGCTATGACCAAGATGGAAAGATGGAGATCCACACATGGCAATAATATTGAGGAGACTGAAGAAAAATAGGCAAGTGAAGAAAAGTCTGAGTTTAGGAGAAAAGGAAAGTAGACCTAGAATACTGGGTTTTTGATCAATAGGTTATCCAAGCACCAACACGTCGATGAGACTTCTAGAATCTAGGAATCTAGCCAGCAGAATCCTCAAGTTAATCCAGGAAATGTTCTGGGTCAGAGTGAAGTCTTAAGTTAATATTTTTCAAAAAAGTTTTAAGCAGTTGGATCTCTTTAGAATCTCTGTATGTCAGACAGTTAAAGCAAAGCTGCTCTGCTCGGAATGGGTGGGATACAGCTAGCAGCCTCCCCTTGGGCTGTATTGGAGACTGTGTCATAGGCTTGGGTGGGGCACTGGGACCGAGGGAAGCATAGCTTGAATTACCTTGCTCTAGGAAAGTGCTTTCTGACCTGGGCAATTCCATGCTCTAGGTTTAGAAGATGGTCTTTTGGCCATCTTATAAGATGGTCCATCTCCCGTATCTGCCTGTCTTCTGTGACATTACAGCAGAGTGAAACCAGCCCCAGATCTGGATTTAAACATTTGCATTGTGATGTCAAGCCTATTGTTTAATCCTTTTGAACTTCAGCTTCTTCACCTATCACATGGCAAAAACTTATTGTTCTCACTTCATGAGGAGTAATTAAGATGTATATGACAGACACCAATGTAAAATTTTATCTAAGCCCTCTGATCCTGGAAAACACTGATTGTTAAGAAATCCCACCTCCCACCCTTTTTGTATTCTGGAAATCACCTTCCTAAAAGGAGCCATCTTCTTAAAAGGAGCCACCCTTCCCCACATGACTTAGATAAGATTCAAGGATGTCCCCCTGTTTACCTATAATAAGGCCAGACACAGGCTTTTCAAATTCCCAGTTTTTGCCTCATAAATGATTAGCTGTACTGTTTTGTCTTCACTGATTAATCAGGTTTGGTTAATGTTTGTTAACCAAACTTTGATTATCTTCTTCCCTGAGGTCCCTGAATTTGGCCCACTTTCAAGCCTGAGATAACACATACCATTTATTTAATAACTGCACCCAAGAGTAGGGCCACTTCTGGGCAAAACATTCCCTGATTTACAGTCTGATCAGGCCACTCCCTGTTCATCTCATTCATCACATTTCCCCACACCTACTTCATTATAGCCTTGTTCCTCCTTCCTGTAAAAGAAAAGCCTCTTTCTGCCGAACTTTACGATGTTTGCAGATCTCACGTCTGAGCATTCTCCCTATTGCAATGGCCCCCCTCTCCCTGGTCCCACAGCCATTTTCCCCTCTCAGTAACCTCTCAAATGAAGTCTCTCCTTACCTAAGTCAGGATTTGCTTTTTGTTTGCCACAGATGAAGTTGTTAAGGAATTAGATAGGAAAGAAAATGGCCAGGTGATACAGGTTTTCATTAGCTGTTGGAGAATTTAAAAATCCAGGAAAAAGTATAAACGTATACACACACACACATACACATATATATGTATGTATGTGTATCTACCTATCTATCTATCTATCTATCTATCTATCTATCATTACCATTTGGACCGTGAGGGTCAGAGGAGGGAAAGTTTTAGGAACGTCTATGATATCCAGATTTCTAGAAGTAGGCGTAGTAGTGTCAAAATTGACATGAATCATCAGTTATCAACAACAGTTAAAACTGATTTCAAAGCAAAAATGCTCTGCAGAGTATAAAGCATTACATAAATGTCATTTGAAACTGCACAGGTCAGAAAGTGTTTTCCTAGTACAAGATATTTTAAACTACACTTCTTTCATCTGCAATGACCCCAGACTCCCAACTGCCAACCACACAAGCTCCACTACAGCCAAGAGGGGGGCTGGTAGCAATATCCTCATCCTGCTCTAAGCAAAGCCATTCTGTTTTAACTCTGATATACAGAGCTTCTGGGTAAAACTGCACTTAAAGAAAAGGATCCAACTCTTTAAAAAAAAGTTTGAAAGTATTAACCTAAGGCTTCAATTGTTCATATCAATTCACTAAATGACATTAATTTTATTTTATTGTATTTTTATTGGAGTATAATTGCTTTACAATGTTGTGTTAGTTTCTGCTGTACAATGAAGTGAATCAGCTATATGTATGCATATATCCCCTCCCTCTTAGACCTCCCTCCCCCCTGCCCATCCCACCCATCTAGGTCATCGCAGAGCAGAGCTGAGCTCCCTGTGCTATACCACAGGTTCCCACTAGGTATCTATTTTACACATGGTAGTGTATTTATGTCAAACCTAACCTCCCAATTCATCCCACCCTCCCCTTCCCCCTGCTGTATCCACACGTCCATTCTCTATGTCTATGTCTCTATTCCTGCCCTGGAATTAGGTTCATCTGTACCATTTTTCTAGATTCCACATACATGCATTAATATACGATATTTGTTTTTCTCTTTCTGACTTACATCACTCTGTATGACAGACTCTAGGTTAATCCATCTCTACACGATCAGATATGCTACTGGAACGTGAGTTAATTCACTGGCTGTGATTTAGGTCTAACGTCAGGCCAAATACTAGTTCCTAAGGATTAGTCTGTGTATTAACATTAATATAAATCATTCCTTAAAATGATAAATTCAAGGCAAGATTTACAAGCAAATAAAAGGATGTGATAACACATTGTAGACCCTACATTATTCTTTGGTATAGCTGTAGAACTGACATTCATGAAAGTCCGAAACTAGCTCATCTTTATTTCTTGCCATCATATATCTTACAGGTATCAGCAGACATTTGTCTGCTATCAGTTAATAGGTTTCCAGCTCCTGCTATTGCATAGTAGATTCTTCCATTTACTCACCAATTCCCTCTCTCTACTAGACATCAGGAACCCAGGGGTGATGGGGCACTCATGACACCTGCCTTCAGGGAGCTCACAGTCTAGAGAACAGCAGTGCTCAAACTTCATGTGTAGTAGAATCATGTGTAGGGCTTGTTCAAACCTAAGTTTCTGGGACCCATTCTGTGTTTTTGGTTTAGTGGGTCTGGGGTGAGGCCTAAGAATTTGCATTTCTAACAAGTTTCCAGGTGATCCTGCTAATCTGGGAGCTATTCTTTTTTTTTTTCTAATTTATTTTTATTGGAGTATAGTTGATTTACCACAATGTGTTAGTTCCTGCTGTACAGCAAAGTGAATCAGTTATACATGTATATGTCCACTCTTTTTTAGATTCTACTCCCATATGGGTTATTACACAGAACTGAGTAGAGTTGGGAGCTATTCTTTAGGAACCAATAGTCTACAGTTATTAAGGATATGATGCTCTTGTGAACTTGCTGACGGCAAGTGCCATTTGTGAGAATGGGACAGAAACTTCCCACTCTTTGGAATGAGATTCCAGTAAGCTGTTGAGCTTTGTGCATACCTACAAAGAGTGATTGCAGAGAGACCGAGTGAGCATTCCTGATAAACTTTAGATTACCTCTGACAACAAAAAAAGGCTCACGAGCGAAAATCAATCAAAGTTCTCTATGTTTTGATATAAAAGAAAGACATTAAAATTCAACTCGGAGAGTTAGAGTTGTTTTATTTTAAAAATCATGTGCTTGTCAAAGTGATAAGCTACTATGATAATGACTTACACAAATATAATTTAATAAAAACAAGCATTTCCTCATTTATAGTGCAAAAAAGCAGTGTTTGTGTCATTCATTTCAGAAGCCAAGAAATATGTTCTAATTACTGATAGAATAATAAACCAGATCTTTATAAGGATAATTTACATCTGTGTTACAGAAAATTTAAGATATATTCCTTTCTTATTCCTACTTTAGCCTTTTTATTTTGGTGGCAGGGGAGTCAGAGGGAAAAGTCCAAGATAAAGTAGGAAAGTTGTTCTTTCGTTGAAAATATTACCATAATATCTGAAGCCAATGCAGAATATAACATTTCAATGACTCTGATCCTAAAATTTGACAAACGTGTTAAAATTGAAGCAAAACTCAAAAAGTAATAGAACGCGTGTAGTCTTTGAGCAACATGAAGGCATGCTTGTTAAATAATAAATTTTCCAGAACTAAAGTAAGAACTTCAATTAAAGGATCAGGAAGGCCACTTACTTTGTTTGCATGAATAGAAGCATCTATGTGACCTTAAATTCTTTGAGGAATAATGCACGGTCTGATAAATAAGTCAATAAATAAAAGATAAGAAAGAAAGGCTGCTAATATCTATTCATAGGCAAGGCTTTTTCAATGTTTCATTGACTCCAAAGGAGAGTGACATAGGTCAAAAACAATGACGCTTCCACTGAAGATGAGACACAGACCCATCAGGAGGTTGGGAGATTCGTTTTCTAAAATATCTCATCCAAAATGTAACCCCCAAATAAAAGAGTTTGAACAGTGGTTGTCAATCCCAACTACAAATTATGATTACCCAGGAAGTGTTTAAGCCATCCCACCATTAGTCTGGATCCCACCCAGACTAATGAAATCATACTCTCTGGGTATAGAACCATCTGAATTCTCTACAAGCTTTCCAGTTGTTCCAAACGTGCCACCAAGGTTGAGAAATAGTAACTGAGAGGCCAGACCTGACAAGCAATGTATCCTTTTCAGGTTATTCTGTCATATCCTAGTTAAAGTCAGTTTCCATGCATCATTTTTAGCATTGTCAAAGGGATAAATTGTTTGAAACATTTTTTGAGTTCAATAAGCACACTTTCTAGAGTTTGTAAGAATTAGAAAACTAAAAGGATGTCACTTGCTCAATGTCACTAGCAATGATCACTAATTCCAAACCAGAGGATGTCCAGGGACATTTCAAACCTACTGCCTCACCTATATCCCACTAAAGCACAAGGGAAGACAGAGATGATGTTGAGCAAAAGTGAATGAAAGCATAAACCACAGCTGCTCAAGATAGAGTGTAATGTTCAAACAGCTCTGCTGTAGCTTTCAGCTGGGAATAAAATGGCTGTAAGCAAGGGTACACAGTGATTGCTTTCCAAGATAGCCCCAAAGCCATTGAAATGTGATTTGACAGAGGACAAGACACTCCAGACACCAGTTCAGGGTTCAAGGAAATAATGCATAATGGAAAAGAGCTTATTTCTAGTTCTGCCCACCCTAAAACAGAAGAATTCTAAACTAAAAAAAATAAAATAAAATAAAAATTCAGGCCTGTTTGCTTAAATGTAGAGTTGAATATATACTCGCACGCCCACTGGATAACCATTATTATGAATCTGTTGCATATCTCTCAAGCCTTTTCATTGTATCCAAGCATTAATACAATACTGTACATATTGTACATACTGTACAATAATTACATACATATGGGGATCATATGTAATGATATGGGATCATACAATGCAAATTAATGTACAGCCTGTTTTTTATTCAACCTGTCCACATCCATCTTTCCATGTCTATAGCCATAGCTCTACCTCACCCTTTTCAAAGCTATATTATATTTAAGTGAATAGTTGGATTATTCCTTAGTTACCCAATTCCTCACTGATGGACATTTAAAGAGTTTGTAATACTTTGCACTTAAATCACATGCACCTGTCTTATTTTCTTTGGATAAATTCCCAGTTACAGAATCGCTGCAATAAAAATAATGCACATATTAAGTTTTGCTAGCACAGGGTTAGTATGTTACAGTGTGTTGAAGGCTAAGTCTAGAGGCAGATCTAGGTTCAAATTCTGTCTCTGACGTTTGCTCAGTGAGCAGCTTACTTAGCAATTTGGAGTCTCAATTTCTTCTGTTGTAAAGTAGAGGTAATAATATTCCCCACATAATGGTTATGAGGCCCAATGGCGGGGGGGACGTAGTGTATTGAGCAAAGCAAATAGTTAGCAAGGGTTTTGTGCATGCTATCTTTTAAAGCTTTACTTACCTTTTATCAGACAGTTCTCAAGAAGAATTGCACAAATTTAAACGCTTTTGCCAATTTCACACATTGTCACACTTTTAAACCTTCGACTCATCTGAAGGGTGAAAACTAATACCACAAGGTTGTTTGCATTTGAATTTCTTTACTAGTGAAGCTGTGAAAGGATTTTAATATAAAACGGAACCAGAAGACATGAAATGGAGAATCTCACGCGTGCGCCCTCAAGAATGGAACTCAACCAAGAGATTGATTTCCATTAAATACCTGATTTACAGAAGACCCAAGACTAACCTCCTGACCAATTAGATGTGCCAAGAATCTCTCCCCATCCCCAAGCCAAGGAACTTTTTGCTTGGATTCTGGCTGGATGTCTACCTCTTTGCACTCCTTGCCCATAAATGCAGCCCATCCCAGGGACTCCCCTGTGGCTTGTTACAGCATGTGTTTCCCAAATTACAATTGCTCTGCTAGTCCTGGATAAACGCAACTTCTGGTAATTTGAGCTTGCCTCAGTTTACCTCTTTATTTAGGTTTACAAAACTGATCGGTTCTTATCTACTACATATTCATTTTTTAAACTATTCATAATAAGTAATTGAGTTTTCCTCCCTTCTCGTCTCCATCATGAAATTATCACACCCTAATCCAATGACTGGCAAACTACAGTCTATGGTCCAAATTTGGCGTGCTGCCTATTTTTGTCAATGACGTTTTATTGCAAAACAGTCATGTTCACTCATTTACTATTGTCTGCAACTTCTTTCATGCTACAATGGCAGAGTCAAGTAGTCTCCAAAGAGACTATTTGGCCCACAAAGACTAAAATACTTACTATTGAACCATTTACAGAAAGTATTCGTTGACCCTGTTCCGTAGTAAGTCTTCCTGTCTCTGACTGCCTCCTTTTCTGGACTGCATATTTCACTGTAAGTACAGGGACAGTCCTGCAACCATAGAATGCTCTTTACCTAGCACAGTCCTTGGCACAGAGTTGGTATTTAGTTAACATTTCAAATATTCTTTCTGTTTTACTAAGTACCATAAAATTCAGGAAATTTAAGTGGTTGAAAACCACCTGAAGGTTTAATCCTGAAAGAAATCTTTTTATCAGCAGAATTCTGCTCATCCTTCAAGGCCAAGATCAAATACATATTACTTGAGTATATTCTCTAAATCGATATCCTCCTCAAATAAACCAACCTATGGCTTCCTCCTCTATATACCACAAGACTTTGGAAAAACCAACATTACAGAATTTGTTAAAATTAAGAGTGTATGAGTCTGCCCGTCTTAATAGGATGTGACCTTTTCTTAGATCAGAGACTCTATTTTGTATTTCTTTTTATACCTGCAGCATCCAGCAAACAGTGGCCTTGCATTAAGTATTCATTAAATGAATGCATGAAGAATATACTCATTGTTAGTCTTAACCTGGGCCATTTAACTTTCCTCTGCATTAATTTAACCACCAAACATAATATTCCCCCATCAACTCTCAAGGTTAAGAGCTCCATCAGTCCACCTTGGAGTCAGGTGCTTAATTGACCATACTGCTTGTGGATGACATGGACTCATTCCCTCCTCACAGCAGGCAACATTTTGCTCTAAGCACTAGTGAACATTCCCTTGACTGGATCTAGAATTCCTTTTTAACAAGGTGTCGGCTGCTAAAGAGAAAAGCAATGAACCCAATAATTCTACCAGCCTCTCATTCTTTGCATTGCTTAGGAGAGCAAAGGAAGGATGTCGTTAAGAAATTTGATCATTGTATTTCCTCAGCACATTCACTTAACAAATATTTAATCAGAACCTGATCTGAAAGAAGCTATGTGCTAAATCCTAGAATATCCCCCACCCCCCCCACCCCCGCCGTTTTTTGTTTTCCTTGCAAAGTGGAGGAGCCAGTCTTATAAAGAGACTGTTTTTTGTTTTTGTTTCTGTTTTGTTTTGTTTTTTCCAATTGATGCATTTGAAAGATTTGAAAGTATGCTCTCTTCAGGGGAAAATCAAAACAAAACAAAACACAGAAGTCAGGCATTATATGGCAATCTACTATATGATTAGCCCAAGGCCACATAGCAAGTTGGTCTCTCTGGAGATAATCTTCTCATTTGTGGAATAGAAATCCCATAAGACAATTTCACTGACTCTAAAAATTCTGTGAGTTTATGGTTGAAAATGGATTCCTTAAACTAAATTTTGTGGGGTCCCATCCAAACTAACATATCGTGAGTGATTTCAGTTTTTAAAACAATCACTTAGTAATTGTAATGAAAATAAATTTGTGTTTGTAGAAATTAGTGTTATTATCTTTCTGGTGTTTCTCATCTTCTAGTTATAATGTCTTTTTGGAAAAAAGTTAGCAAGATATGTCCTCTTCTCTGGTAATTCTCTAAATGATGTCCTCATTTGTTGAATGGTAATGACGAATTCCAAAGCACTCAGATTCTTCAGAGGGGCTCTCACTAAGAAAAATACCCTCAATATATTCACAAATGCATGTAGCTACATAAAAAGCAAAGGCCACTTAGCTGTATGTTCATCAGGGTCAGTGTTTGGGTGGTAAAATTAAGGGAAAAATATCATGCTTGTTATATCAACTTACTCCATGTTTGACTGCCCTTCTTCCCCAGTCTGGGAGAGAATTCGAGAAATAAAGCCTTAAGATGCCAGAGACATGATGTTTATAGTAGATCTTTCAGTGCTTAAACCTACAAACATATTGGCTTTGGACTATTACAACTTGAGACATAATAAACACTCGGATACTCAAAAAGCATTAATTAGACACGTCACCCAAGAAGATATACAGATGGCAAATAATCACATGAAAGATCCTCAAGATCATTTGCCATTAAAGAAATGCAAATTGAATCAAACACCCAACTTGATTTTGAGGCACAGAGGATCAGGTATGAAGTTAGTCCTTGATGGCCACTGATGTCTGCGACGCCTTGCTCTGGAAAACTGTACGAAAAGTTGAAGACAAAAATAACCTTGATGGTCTTTTATTTTCTTATGAAGTATACACCGTTAGTAAGCTACCCAAGGAACAACAAGAAAATTCATTCCTGGACAAGTTCTCTGCCCTACAACAGTTATAACACAACATCTAAGAGCTCATCAAGTTGGTGTTTGAGTTCTATCACATAGTAATATGTAACCTTGGCTGAGACTTCCCTCACGTATAAAATGGGAATGAATGACACTGACCTCACACTGTTGTTGTAAGATGAAATGAGGCACTGCGTACAAAATACTCAGTCCAGTGCCTGGTATATGATGGTATTTATGCTAACTGTTACTGTTACGCTCCATGCCATCACAGCCTCACGGCAGGGTCTAGATCTGCATCCCTCCCCAACGATGGCTCGCTCGGGTTGTGGGACCACATGAAAAAAATACACGGGCAAATATCTGAAGTGGCGAAGAAAGCTTCAATTATTCGAGGTTATTTCAATATAATACTGGCAAAGGTAAAATTGATTCCAATTCAAGAAATCTGTAGGGTAATGAGTTTAGCTGCCTTCCTGTAGACATGTGAGGTGAGTGAAAAGGAGGGAAAGGTGGAGTTTTTGCTAGGTTGGCCTTATTCGGGCACAGAGATATCCTGGAGAGAGATAAAGCTCTGTAACTTTGGGTGTTTGGTGGATGAAGGGGTGTAAGGAGTGAAGGAAAAAAAATCAGGAAAGAGAAGTTAAGAGTAACTGAGAAAGCACAATGACCATATAGAGAGTCCTCTTAATTTAGCTAAGATGAGGTCAATTGAACTAGTTTTTTAAATCAAAATCTTATAATTTTCTGTATTTCTATATCCTCTTTTCAGCAGAGGAGTTGTTAATCTGCTGCCTTTCTTTCATAAAAGGCTACATTTAAATAATCCTTGAACCATACATTTGTCTATATGGGTCTTACAAGTCAGGATTTATACATTTCATAACAGACAATGTATGTCTTTAGTGTGTCATTTACTCAGATGCCATCAAGCCTTTGTTTATGGCCTTCCCTCCGACTAAAGTGTCCTTCCCCTCCTCTCACTACCAAAATCAGACTCGTACTCCAAGTCCCCCCAAAAATGCCATTTTGACACACCCAGGAAAAATTAATGACCATTTTCTCTTTCATCCCATTCTACTTAGTTGAAAAAACTGCTGGTATAATTTAAATATTTGTCTACAAGTCTGAATGCTTGCTTAAACTTTAGTTCCAGTAGTAAGCCTATAGTAGGTTCTCAAGTCTTTGCTTATTAGAAAATGATGTTATTCCACGTTTTGAACATCAATTACTTTTCAGATATTAGAGTTTTTTTCCTCCAAATGCAATCTAAATCTCTCCTGTTGTTTCTTTAGCATGATCTTTGATTTCCTTTTTTCCACTAAAAGCATAATTTAAAATAATTTTATTACTTTTATCCTTATCAATAAAACAAAATATTATTTAAAGAGATAAAGAGAAAACAATTTCAGTTAGGGAAAAAGTAGAAACGGTCTCCTAATCCAACCACCAAGGCACAAGCACAATTCATATTTTGGTGGAAATCCTTCCATAACCCCTTCTTTCTCCCCACAACGTAGACACACACAAAGCAAATACAACTTAGTCCATTTTACTGCCATCAGTAAGCTTCCTATACACATCTCTTAATAAAATATTCTTTGCAGTTTGGGTCTCTGAAATATGTCTGCTGATTTAACAACTTTCTGCTACACATTCACTCCACAGGAGACCCTCCTGTTAAAAAGAGTTGAGCTAGTTTCTCCTCAGCTTAGTTCATCACCAACAAAATTGTCAGCTAAATTCTGGCCGCAGAATCCTTATTAGAGTTGATTATATAAAAGGTAGATAAAGCATAGCAGGTGTTTCGGATTTTAAGTGGAATGGGCTGCATTGAAGGCACTGGAGCAATAGCTTCTTGCTTAATAATCTGAGTCCCAATGAAGTGGACAGGACAGGGCATCCACACGAGGAAGGAAATGGACAACTTAGTGAGCACACAGGGTGGGGGTTTGTGTGGCGTGGGTGCAAGCATGGACCCGTGGAATCCCACAGCAAACTCACAAGGGAACACTCGTCTGCATCCTTCCTCTACAATGGAAAAATCTGGCTGAAGGAAGTTAATCAACTTGTGAAGGTCTCATACACCTGAAGTGATGGAACTGCAAATTCAAACCCAGGTTCCTCTGGTTCTACATTCCATATGCTGTAAGCAAGCATTTCACACATGGTGGCCACAGGAATGCCATATTTAGGTCTCTAACAAAGATCTCCCGTAAATAATTCTACACATAGATAACTACAAGTCAAAACATTAAAAAAGACCTCATTATGCTAACAGCTAAACAATTTTAAATAAAAAATTTAGAAAGAAAAAGAAAACTGTGGCTAACACTTTTAAATAATGGCTAACATATTAAGGTGAATGTAAAATGTTCTACATGTATTATCTCATTTAACTCTCCTAGATTCCCAGAAAGTAGTTAGTACTACATGAGGGACTGCTTCTGTTTGCCCAGGTATATCCACTCTATCCATCATTCCCTTCATCCTTATCTGTGAACTTGTGTGAACTATGAGCTCCTTTCTCTTTTGGCTGTCAGTTGGGAAAAACTGGCAGAACATGGGAAGGAGGAAGGAGAGAAAGGTCAGGGTCTTTATATTCCTTGTTCCCTTTCTAAAAAGATCACAGCTGGCTGAGTCCTTGGGCAGAAGGTCTAGTTAGGCAGCGCTTTCCATATAGTTCTCTGTGATTTCAGGTTCAGATAATCACTACATTCACTCACCCTCCAGGTCCACAGGTGGTAAAAGACCACTGAGGTCACTAGCCCTTGTGGATTCCCTGTACACTGCCCACACCTATGTGAAGACATATTGCTGATGATACAGACTACATTGTTATCCTCATTTACAAGTAAGGAACTGATAATCCAGAGAGAGGAGATGACGTCTCCAAAGTCACAGAGGTAGCAAATGCTAGAACTCAGATTCAAACCCAGACTAATAGCAAATCACAGCCCACGCCATTCTGCTCTCTTATGCTGATTGTTCTTCCAGCCTGTAAAATCCAGATTTCAACCCCTGTTTTCTCTGAAGTCCTTGATAGCCTGATAGCCCACAGAGCAATGAAAGAAATTCAACTCCTGGATCAGTGGGGGGCAGCAGTAATATCTTTAGCCACCACAGGAGAAAGTACAACTTTATGAACCCAAGTCTAGTTAGCATAGAAAACTGCTGTAAAAACTATCTCCAAAATGTGCACAGAGTAATTCACCTCTAAAATCCACCCACTAGTGCTACTAAATATTTTCAAATGTGAAAGAGGATATTTCAAGAAATTTCCATAATCTAATATTCCAATACCAAACTAATGAATTCCTGGAGTGCCATAATGCTTCAAAATAGATAATATTGTGCAAAGTTAGAGGGAAGTAACCGAAGTCAAAGGATAACCCTATAGAATAGGAGGTCTTTGAAAGGTCATTTATATGAAAGGCATTGGTCTCCTTTCTGGGAAAAGGAGGGAAATTGTGCTATCAATAAACCCACACTACTAGCCAATCAGTAAAATGAGGTAATAAGGTAAGGGTTTTGTTATGCTCTAATATTCAGGATTCACTCCTGTCCATAATTTAAATTTTTTTTTATTGAAGTAGATTACAATGTTTTAGGTGTACAACAAAGTGATTCAAATATATATATACATATATCTATACTTTTTCAGATTCTTTTCCATTCAAGATTATTACAAGATATTGAATATAGTTCCCTGTGTTATACAGCAGGTCCTTGCTTTTTATCTATTTTACATGTAGTACGTAGTCTGTATCTGATAATCCCAAACAGAATTAGAATTGGGGATTAACCTTCCTATCCATAATGAATAAGGTTTTTCATGGTCCTCTCGTGCCTGCCTCTCAACCTTAATCTTCGACTACCAATTCCATTTTGTATTCTAGGTGAATCAAGCTACTTGTAGATTTCCAAATCCATAAGTCTTAGTAACTCTGCATGTTTCTCACACTGTCCCGACTGCTTGGGTTCCCTTCTCCTCCATGCTGCCTTGTAAACTCCACTACCCTTAAAAATCTGATGAAAACTGTCATCTCCATAATAGCACTATTAAATTACAACAAACTTAGAGCAAACATAGCACATTGTGCATTCCTCATTTGCTAGATATTGAGTGCATGCGTCACTCAATTGAGCTGGATACTCTTTAGTATTGGGTTTTTTCCCCCTCATCTATGCATCCCTAGAATAAAGTACATGGCTCGCATTGTTGACTCAATAAATGTGTACTGAATACATTTAGGAATGAATGATTGAAAGCTTAAAGCAGAGATCAAGGAGATTTCATCACTTAACTGAGGGAGAAACTATGAGTAACCTCAGATATTAAGTACAATGTGGAATCTATGTAGGATTTGGAATAAATATAGGATGAATTTCTAGCAAACAAATATTATAGGATTGTCTTAGACTAGGAAGTACGTTGTGTTTACTCACCATCGTCATCAAATCAACTTACTAAAAATGGTATTTTGTGGCATAGTATTTCTTTTCTCTCACTAACATCATGCCTATCACAATGATGGGCCCTTAATCCTGTACTCTCGGGGTTTCCTTCTTTGTCCACGGAAGTGGGCTGAATGGTGACCCCAAAGATATCAGGTTCTAATCCTTGGAACTTGTAAATGTTAACTTATTTGGAAAGACTCTTTGCAGGTGTGATTAACTTAAGGCTCTTGAGATGAGATCAACCTGGATTGCTGTATGGGCCCTAAATACCATCACAAGTGTCCTTTAAAAAGAGGGGTGGAGGGAGCTTTGACATACACATAGAAGAAGAGAAAGATGTGATTACGGAGGTAGAGATTAGGATAATGTGGCCACAAGTCAAGAAATGCCAGCAGCTACCAGAAGATGGAAGAGGCAAGGAACATGTTGTTCCCTGGAGCCTTTGGAGGAAGCACAGCCCTGTTGACCCGTTAATTCTTGCTCAGTCAAACTGATTTAAAAGTTTGGCCTCCAGAACTGTGAGAGAATAAATCTTTGCTATTTTAAGCTACCATGTTTGTGTTAATTTGTCACAGCAGCCATAGGAAACTAATACACCCATAAAACTAAACCTTAACTTGCCTTCAAAACTTACTCATAATTCTGGTATTTATTGTCTATCAGGCACTATTCTAGATGCTGAGGATAAAAGAGAAAACACTTTTCTGTAAAGCTTCCCTATTTCATCCTCCTTTATCAGGTACAATTTTTATGTCTTCCTCTGTATTATCTCTGGTCCTTGTACCTAATTCCACTGTGGTCCTTATCACCTTACATTATGATTTATTTTTAAATCTATCATTCCTTGAGAAGAAGATCAATTTTTCAGTCACTTCTCTTTCCCTAGGACATTGCACAGTGTCTGGTCGAAAGCATGTGCTCAGAAACTATTTGGTGACTTAAATTATCAGGCTTGAATAAAGCGTTTTCAAAAGAATAAAAGTTTTCTGTGTGTAAGGCAAATTAAAAATGCACACTTTCTTTTTTCTGGAAGAGGCAATATTAATGAAATTCTGGTAAACTTTCAGACATTCAAAACTGTATACAGGGGGCTTCCCTGGTGGCACAGTGGTTAAGAATCCGCCTGCCAATGCAGGGGACATGGGTTTGAGCCCTGGTCCAGGAAGATCCCACATGCCGTGGAGCAGCTAAGCCCATGCTCCACAAATACTGAAGCCCGCATGTCTGGAGCCCGTGCTCCGCAGCAAGAGAAGCCACTGCAATGAGAAGCCCGCGCCCTGCAACGAAGAGTAGCCCCCGTCCACCGCAACTAGAGAAAGCCCGTGCACATCAACGAAGACCCAATGCAGCCAAAATAAATAAATAAAAATAAATAAATTTATTTAAAAAACTGTATACATTGCAGAATAAATTTATATTATTGGCAAAAAAGAAGCAGGCCATTATTACCTTAAGATGTAGTAAGACATACAATTGCATGGCATGTTTTCAGTTGTTCTTTGGGACCATGGCAGGGCCACTGTAAAGGTCCAGAAAAAATAAATAAATAAAACAGAGTGTAAAGGATTTGGCATGAAGAATTTTTTGAAATTTTCAATTAGAAAACAATTAGGTAGAATGGTATGATTATATTTAATGGCTGGTCTACTGAGAACCTCAGGCTGGGCTCAGAGCAGGTGAGAAGTGTGATTCTGTAGTTTGGGAAGAGGACAATGAAGTACGGGTAAAAAGGGTTCCGATAACCATTTCATTTGATGGTGTTAGAAACCGTATCAGAAAGTCTAGATGGACAATTCCAATGGAGTGACTCTGTGCTGGAAATGACCTAACTTTGCTTTCTTTCTGAGCTTTAATTCTGGGGCAACACAAGCCAAAGGGACTTAGTTCCTGCACTCCTGCCAACCACAGCTTGAGGGGATTCTTTGATTCATCCCTACCAACACCGTTATAGGATGTACCTTCAAGTATACTTCACAGGCAGTCGTAGCCCCAGAAGTTCTATTCACCGTGAACCTAGGAGTTGCAAGCTTACTGGAAAGGACACTAGGAGGGTCCACATGAAGTTCCCTTATCAGGAACATATTCTACACAGATTATATGTTTACTGAGATGATGTTTATCTTGACACTTCATTGCATAGTAAACATATTGTTTTTAACTCAGTTCACTTGTGGTGGCATTAAAAGAGGACGATGAAGACTGATGGGGTTGCCTGACTCAAGTATAGGGGATGCTTAACCCCTTGCCTCCCTCCATGGCATTCCTAAAAAGTGGTTCCTTACTTTCCCTCCTCAAATGATGGGTTCTTATCAGCTTAGTGCTTTTGGAGCAGCGTATCATGGGACATATCCACTCTTCAGGTAGCTAAAGCAGATCTCTGCAGAAATGCTCTCTCCCCTTTCCCTACTCTTGGTATTCTTATATTAGGCATTGCTTGTGGTTATCATATACAGAATATAACTAATATCTCACTCTCTTTCCTCCTAAGTTGAGAAAACCATTTAAGAATTTTATGGGTTTGCAAATTAAAGCCTGATCTTTCTCACCCAATAAATTATTCCTCCTTGCACACATCCATTTCAGGCAAAAGTCACCATAAATCTGGAATTAAACAAATAAAACCATCTTCCACGTGATGACTCAAAGACTGAGAAAAGCAAGGTTCTGAGTCAGAGGAAGGATTTTAGCATTTTGTGGACAGATTTTTCTGTTTTGTTATTCAGCCTTGTGTAGGATTTAATGATCTGAATCGACTTTTTGTAAAACCCACAGATCCATCTACGCAAAGCAAAAATAAACAGACTTGTTAGAAAAGATCACAGTAATAGAAGGAACAGAGCACATGCATGTCTGCCGCGGCATCGCTGCAACTGGATGATGGAGGGTCTGATATTTTTAAGGTGAAGAAGGACATGATTACCCAACATGACCCCCTGAAACTGACCACAAATGGCAGTACTATCACCTTAATTGTAATATGTCACTAATTTTCTTGCCAATATGCTTGGATCTGGAATAAATATTTTACTCATTAGAAATAAACAAATATGGCTCAGTCCCTTTAATATCTCACAATGTGATGGTAGCGTTGGCACCATTGCCAACATTTTGATGATCTTTTTCCACAAGTAGGTTTAAAAAAATTCATACCTGGCATTAGTGAGTTGGTCACTATTCTATATGTTTATTCAATCATTTGCAAAAGATCATCTTGTGAACACTTACTGCAGGCCAGGTACTGTTCTAGGCACTAGGAGTGCATCAACACACAGAGCAAATGTCCTGCATTTGTGGAGCTTATATTACAATAAGCACACAAAAAATAAGTGAATTATTTAGTGTTATAAGGTGACAGGCTTTTGCAAAAAGCAAAAGTATGGTAAGGAAAGTGGAAAGAAGTCAAGGGCAGCAGTTGCAGTACTAAAGAGGGTAATCAAGATGAGCTTTATTGACAAGGTGAGATTTGACTCAAGGCTTGGAGGAGGCAGGGTAATTAGCTAACAGGTATCTGGGGGGTGTGCTCCAGGCAGGAATAGAGAAAAAGCAAAAACCTTATAGAGGAAGGATACCCAACAGGTTAACAGATCAGCTAGGAAGCCAGTTTGATTGAACTGGAGGAAGAGACGGGGACTGCAGAATAAAAGGATATTAGAGAAATGAGGGAGACAGATCATGAAGGCTGCGTGGATACAGCAAAGAAGAGTCATATCAAATTCATTAAACACAAATATATGCACGTCAGGACTGCACCGAACCGTGCAATTTTTTCCTAAGCAGGATTTGCTCTCCTTAAAGCCATTATTGGCACAAGTCACAAAAATTACTTTTGGGCTCCTATACTCTTGTATCAAAAGTTTACGTATCTTGCAAAGCTTTCTGTTTATGACATCCGTAAGCAGGGGGCCGGCAAAATCGTCATCTCAACAAGAAGGAACAATAAGCACCCTGCTTCATTCATCTCCTCACTGGGCTTTGATATGATTTTTTAAGCATACATGCTCTGCTCTATATCCAGAAAATGAGAATTAATACATGAGATTAAAAGAGAATTGCCCCTGGGGATATAAGTATACATATAGCTGATTCACTTTGTTATACAGCAGAAACTAACACGCCATTGTAAAGCAATCATACTCCAATAAAGATGTTAAAAAAAAAAAAAAAAAGAGAGAGAATTGCCCCAAGTGAGTAAGCCAAGCCCAGGCAAACAGGCCTGATTCTAAAGTGTCTTCAAATAAAGAAGAGTTTTTTGCTTTGTTTTGTTTTTGTTTGTTTGTTCATTTTTTTCTTAAGAGGATTGGAATAACAATACCTAGCCTTTCGTGAGTGGTTGCTGTGTGCCAGATACTGTTTACATGAGTTAACGCATTTATTCCCACAATAAGCCTATGAGAAGGATACTATTACTTTTCCCCAATTTCACAGGTAAGGAAGCTGAGGCACTGAAAAAAAATTGGTAACTTGTTCAAGTTGATGCAGTTGGTAAGCAAAAGATCTAGGATTCTCTCCCTTAGATCTAATGTGTGCCTGATTCCAAAGCATACATTCTTAGCTGTCAGGCTATACCTCATCATTTAAAAACCTGGAAGGTTTGTTAGGAATTTTGAGATCCCTCTGAAAGGTATACAAAGAAGGGTCAGCTGACACCTTGGCCCCAGTATAGAGCAGTGAGTGTGCGGGGAGAAGGAAATGTAAATAAAAAGGGACTCTCACACCCAGAACGAAAGCTATCCTTGTTCCTCCCTTCCACATTCAGGCCATCAAACACTTTCAGAGGCAAATCAGTTCATTAGCATCAGAGAGCAGTTATTTTCCAATCGAAAGATGAGGAGATAATCTAGAATTATCAAATCCTTGAATAATGCCGCAATGAAAATGACTGAACTCAGTGCACAGGAAAAACATGATCTGCAAGACCCCAGACTTCATGGAGCAAACAGAACCCTTTGAAAGAGCTAAAATTATATTCTGAGATACTTAAGAACCTGATCCTATCCATTAGAGAAGAATTGGCTTGCATGGACATTTTTTAAAAAGAAAAAGAAATATTAGACTTCGAAGCAAGATTGCTGCAATAAAAAGCTCAAGAGCTGTGCTGGATGGCAGAACGGGCAAGGCCCATAAGCAAATGAGGGAGTCGAAGAAGGGAACAAAACCATTGTTCCAGAGTGCTAAGGGTCAGAGAAAAATCTGGAGAAATAGAAGCTTGGCCTAGAAGTCTCTTTTCACTGCCTCCCTAACCCTCTTGATTCCCTTCTTCAACCTGGATGTAACCACTTTTTATATACTTTTCTCGTCTTTTTACTTTGCATTTGTGTCTCTGTGTATGTGCAAACTTGTTTTATATAAATAGAATCATACTGTGTGGATATTTTCTGGAATTTTCTCTTTTTATTAATGTATGGCTAGAACTTTCAATTTTTCCTCTATGTGCTTCTGTTGGAAGACGTTTATAATAGCAGTCTTCAAAATATAAATGAAAATATAAACTATATTGGAGTAAAGATTTTTGTATGTGTTTTCCCAGTACAGATTTTTTACCCATTTATTCAACATTTTTAGCAGTTTGAACTAAGAATTTCTGCATCTGGGTTGCCTGTCTAATGAACAACAGCCACACATCCAAATGGTGATTCACTCATTTTTCTCCAATTAGTCTTAAAAGGCTTGAAAAGAGGTTAATGGGATGCCTGGCTTTATTCAGCTATTTAACGAACATTGTTAAGTATAGTGCAGGTGGCTGACTCTATGGTAAGAATAAATAAAAAATAATGATACATAATATTTTCCCTCTCAGAATTCACTGTCTTGCAGAGGATACAAACACTCAAATGACTATCAAACAATTTGCTAAGAGCTATAATAGACGTTTGTATAAATTGCTATGGGAACACAGAGAAGGAAAGTTTAGTAGTAAAGAGAGATATTAAGGGCCTGAATCAAAGAAAAGGGCATTTTATTTACTAAAAAAAAAAACTGTTCCCTTTTTGAGGAAGAATCAGTACAACACGGTGGCCAACCAAATGAACAGGGGAGAGAAGATGGCAAAGCTGAGCTGAAGGTGACTCGGGTGTTATCCTTGCAAAACACCTACTTGCTGCTTCCATTAATTGGGATGGAGGAAGTAAAAGCATCCTGGAACTTGCTTGCAAGGAGAAGGGAGAATTGATGATTTTAGTTTTAGACATATTGTTTCCATATGCTCTGGGTCACCTAAATGGAGCAGTAGTCCATTTTTTGCAGCAGAGCAAAATTATACCATGTGTTTCATAATTTTTACATTAAATATAACATTCACACATTAACATAGTAAAGACTGAGAAATCCTATAGCAAAGAACTTTGCTAAACTGATTTAATGAGACTGCCTCCTGCTTATTTTTGTTTGTCTCCCTGAGTACTGTTATATCCTATAGAACAGGTTACTAGTAGAACTTTGAAAAATATTATAATACTCATATTCACACGTTAGGTAAGATTCTCTGAGGTGTATACTGTTACATCTGGATGCTTAATGAGACCCTCATCTACTCTTAAGTGAACAGTGGTATTAAATACCTTTTCTGTCTTCACAGGATTCTTATGGGCACGTCAGTGAAACCAACAGGTGTAAGATACCTTTCAGTTAAAATCATGGCCATGAACATTTGGGGTCACCTACGAAAAATCCTGAGTATGAAAGTTAACGTTTTTGAAATGCTGTGTCAAAACCTGACTTTACGTTGCATTGCTAGCTGTGCCCCAAATGCTTGATCTGTGTGGAGTCTAATACAGTACATCTTATGTGAGTGTAAGAAAATAACCAGTGTCTTTCCGCTGTTGCAGAGGGAATTGCTAATTTAGAGTAATGATGTCTTAGGTTTTCAACCCAGCAGGGCCGCCTGAGTGTCAGAGAACTCATTAGCATCAAACACCACCTTTCACCCTGTTAGTCTGTGAGGACAGCAGACCGTGGTCAGTCCTCTGTCCCCACACCCACTTCTGCTGACCCTTGGCTCACCGTCAGCCTGAGCTTTGATCAGACACTGCATGTACCTGAGGCCTCCTGTGTGATTTGTGTGGGGTGTACCCACTCCCTACCATGGCTGCTGGCGGCCACTCAGCCCCCAGAACGGAGTTCTTCTCTCTCAGTGTGGGTGCCTGTCCTCCTAGGTGGCCAGGTAGCCCCATCAGGGGCCAGACTGGAGTGGCCTGTGTGTCATGCCTGCAGGTGGTTCCTGATCAAGAAGCAACAGAGGGGCCGGTGTGGGACAGCCGAGCAGCCCACAGCTTTCCCCTTAGTTAGGAAGATGTCCATGGAGGGAAGAGGGACAACCAGTACAGGATGCCTATGCCTTTGGCTGCCATCTCAGGGACTTGGTCACTGAGCCAGCAGCCGGCTGCACTTGGATCTGAGGTCAGAGGTTAGAAGTCAGAGGCTCATGTGACAAGAAACCACAGGGCAGACCAAGAGCCAAACATACCCCTGGTGGGTCAGCCCGGGACCAAAAGAATGAAGGGACTCAAGATAACAGAGCTTGAGGCCAGGGTCTTCACCAGGGGTTGACATAGGTTCTTTCTGGAACTGAGACCCTGAGTGTTACAACCACAGATGTCCCTTGTTAGGGAGTCAGCATGCTTCCAGGACAGTATCAGAAAAATGTGTGAAGTCCCAACACCCCTGTTGCCAGGCCAGAGACCAGACCTGTCAGGGAGGAATCTGCACAGGTCATTTAAGTCTCAGCGTTGGAGGCTGCAGGGCTCTCACCAATGGTGGTCTCACCAAGGAGACATTAATGCCCTGCTCCTGATACTACACGATAGAAAGTCAGGGTAATATCCTTGGCTTCTCGTGACCCCCACCCCACCTTTGTCTACTCTGCATCTCGCGAGACAGGAGACTTACATGATTGTTAGACTGGGGAAGAATAAAATATTCAGTCTTTTCCCTTTGGGAGCAGGCGTTCCTCTGCCCCTCCACGTGGTCAGCTTCCCCAGCCAGCGATGTCTTTAACTGGATGATAAGTCTATCCAAAGTGGGGTTGGGTTAACACCACCTATTGGGCTCTCAGGCTAAGATATGCTCCCTAATCTTGTCTTTACCACCAGTGAAGACATGATTCCTCCACAGGCCTTAGTATTTTCTATTATTTTTGACTTATTTCTCAATTAGTCTAAAACCCAGGCAGGGAAGAGGGATATTATTTATTGAACCCTAATGGGGTTCAGGACAGCCTGCCCCCAAATATGCCACTTCAGCATATTGATTATTTTGAATGAAATTTACTTAAGAAGCAGTTGGTACGAAAAGGACACCCTGACCCTCCTCTGTCCCCTTGAAAACAGAAAATCAGTCTCCCATGTGAAAGGTACTCTCCCTGTACCAGGCAGTAGGGAGACATCACCAGAGACAGGAAATTCAAGGCTGAGAAGGCTAGGTCAACAAACCTGTTACTCCTTTACTAATTTACTACCCCAAACCCAAATTTCTTTGTCTTGTCCTCACGTAAATTCCTCA
Organism: Neophocaena asiaeorientalis asiaeorientalis; assembly: GCF_003031525.2. Taxonomy (NCBI): domain Eukaryota; kingdom Metazoa; phylum Chordata; class Mammalia; order Artiodactyla; family Phocoenidae; genus Neophocaena; species Neophocaena asiaeorientalis. The sequence goes on from NW_020172476.1 coordinate 2,073,661, forward strand.
CAAATTTACGGTTTGTCTAAAAGGTATGAAAACTGCCTGCTTTGGTCACTCTGAGTATCAGACCTCTATGACCTCCTGTGTATATGAAATTGAAATGTATTCTTCTCTTATCAATCTGTCCTATGTTAATTTAATGATTACGCCAGCCACAAAACCAAGAAGGGATAAAGGAAAAGTTTTCCTTCCCTATAATCCCCTCAACAATTCCCATGGTTTATTAATGATTCAGGGATGTTGTTCTGTGGAGGACCTCACAGAGTTTGGGGCTAGATCTGGGAGGTGACACTTCCTTTGTGCCAAGTAATGCCCTCAACATGTTACACACAATACATCTTATTTCATCCTCACAACTTACAGATGAGGGTAAACATTATTAATATTGCCATTTCAGAAGACTCTGAGGCTCAGAGAGTTTCAATAACTTGTACCATATCAGGCAGCTTCTGAATTCCTTGCTCCACTGCCCAGGCTCTGCCCCATGGGTTACTTGGAATTTCTATGGAAACCAAATGACGGTCCTTTTCTTCCTGCCATATTTAATACAGTTCAGTTTAGCTCAGACTTGGAGGAGAATGGATGTCTGGTAGTTTGGAATAGCTTGATGGCTACTAATGAAGCTTCCAAAGTTTCTCTTGCTTTGTATCCAGTTCTAGCTTTGTCACCTTGGACAAATGATATATGGACTTTAAGTGTCCATTTATTTATCCAAAGATCAGCAAAATAATAGTCCTTACCTCCTGGAGTGAAATGAGATGTTGCACATAAAGTGTTTAGCACAGAACCTGGAACATAGAAAGTACTTAATAAATCTATTTGGTCCTCAAAGTCTGATGGGAAAGCCACACATGTTTAACTATGTTTTCCCTAGTCCCTAGAGTAGACTGCATCACTGTTCCTTAGACTGAGCAAGTGCATGGTGAAAATACTTAGTTTATGTATCATGCCAATGTTACTGCTTAATACAACATACATACCTTGGCCACAGAATCACCTGTAATCAGACCTTTAAACTTCATGCTATAGTGTCCAACACAATGCACATGGAATTGTCATTGGTGGGTGGGTATGCTTCCATAAAATAAAAATTAGATTTTTATTTTCAGGAAACTCACTTACTCAAAGGTGCCTATAATTTGTGCCTTCTGCTAGAAATGCTCTCTTTTCTGAGCCCCACCGCTCTTTCTCCTAACTCCCCTACTCTGCCTTCATATCCCAGATTGAAAATACTTCAAGGAGGCTATCCCTGAACACTGGGCCCCCAGTACCCTTGCTATAGGCCCACCCAGCATGTTTTCCTTTCATCTTTGTGTCTTCATAATAATTTGTGAGGCAAACAGGACTGGAGTTATGTCTGTCTTCTCTGTTACTGTTTTCCTAGAATCTAGCACAGTTCTGGGGAGATAATATCTGTCAAGTTGAGTTGATTGAATATGGTCCATGTTATGTCAGAGAAATGAAGGCAAACCAACATATGTATGACACTTCCCTTACGCCAGGCACTTAACAGACACAACTGCAACTCACCCTTAACAATGCCATGTGATGCCCAATATTACCCATACCACCACACCCCCTAAAATACTGAAGCTTAGAGTGGTTAAATATCATGCCCAAAATTTATCAATTGCTTACTAGAAATTGAATTCAGAGCCTGGTATATTTTACTACAATGCCATCACTTTTATTACTATATGGATGGATACAGCAAAACCAATCAGGTACATTTCGCTTTGATAGATAGATGGATACATAGATAGATGACACAGATTTTTTTCTGGAACAAAATATGTAACTAAAACACATCAATAGCAATGTCACTTTATGTCACCCAAATTTTACTAGATCTTTCAAACAGCCAAGTGCACCAAGTTGTTGGCATGCTTGGGTTGAAAACGAAACCCTTTCCCAGCACTACAACCCAACACAGAAGGTTCATTTTTCTGCTGATTCCTCTGGGCAGGTGGTAGCTGCTGACGGTGCTTTCCCTTTTGGACAATGACTGTCATGATGCACCTGACCATCTCATTCATTTGCACAGAGAACACAGGCCGCCTCCAGTGCCAGTGGATCTGCACATTTCATTATCAAATAATGTAGCAGGAAATGGAAAACATTTACTCTATCACCTAATTCACACCCCTCCTCCCTGGGATGTGTTGACTCCATGCTTTGCTCAGTCTGGCTTAAGCAAATCAACTGTGGGGAACTGCTCCATCACTTAATCAGTTCCACAACTGGAAACACTTTTCTGACACTCACATCTAATTAACAGTAACAATAAAACTAATGTGATGGTACTGATACTTTGGCCAAAATAGAGAATAGCGTCACCAAATTAAGCTAGGCAGAAGCTTCCTACTACCTGCCCATCTCTCATCTCAATGACCGCCAATAAAAAAATCACAAGCCACATACTACCCAGTTGTGATGCACGCCTGCAATGAATTTGCATAATGGATAGCGAAATTGAAATAAACGCTAATTATGTACTGAATGGGATCTGGAGAGGTGTTTCAAGTAATTTGACTGGCTAATCAACAGAGATTATTCCTCAGCTATGAGTGTACATACCAGATACTACCTGTTACAAATGCAAATCAAGAGAATGAGTGGTTAGGACAATGGCCCCAAGGGACACAGACACCAGGCCAGCATGGTGGTTCTGTGGTTGTTTGATATCTGGGGACAATGTGCTTATATTGCTAACATTTACTGACCACCTATATAACAGGTACTGTTCTAAGATCTCCACATAGTTTAGCTAATTTAATCTATGCAATCCTATATTAAAAGAAAAGATATCAAAAACACACAGAGTTTAAGTAACTTGGCTAACAGCTTACCACATCTAATGAACAGTAAAATTCAGAATTGACCCAAGATGCTTGCTTCCAAAATCAAGGCTCTCCATCATTAAGTTAAGCTACCTTTCTCCATCTGTAAGTGTTTATGGCTGAATTTATGCAGTAGACACTCTCAGTTTTTTATAAGAGTAAAGTTGCCATCTAAGAATTGTTTCGAATCTCCAAGATCAATTTCATTATAACTTTGATTTTGGGAATCATCATCAACCAAATGACTAACGTAAAATGAAGACAGGATAGGCCCTTGCAATTGGCTGCCATTTGATCCAGAAATACGTGAATCCAAATGTAACATGCTTAGAAGATTGAGGGAATGTTCAATTATACATCTAAGTTCTTTAGTTTCAGAATTGAAATGCCTAAGAAAATCACTGAGATTTATTTTCAATTGGCTACTGTTCAGTGGGGTAGTTCATGGTAAAACCATTGACAGAAATGCCCTCCAGCAGTTGTCTAAAGCAGAAAAATCTCGGTGTAGGCCAAAAAGTCAATGGCTATCATAAAAGTTAAATCACTTCTTTCATCACTACAAATCCCAGATCACTGTTGGAGCAAAGTACCAGTGGAGCCAGACCTACCCGTTCCATATAACAATGCTCTATGCTGGTATTTTACATACATGATCACTCGTCCTCATGAGGACATTATGAAGGAGTTTTATTATCTCTATTTTACAAATAAGAAAATGCACTCTGAGATATTAAGTAACTTGCTCAGAGTTACACAGAGTGTAAGAACCAAAGTTAAAACTCAAATCTAGGTCATCTTAAAGTTCTTAAACCTTTCTCAAAAGTTTTCCAAGCCTTGCTTATAAATATTCTCATAACATCTCCAGATTAAGAAAGTATAAAATTTTTCAATGTATCCCTTATGCCATTTCTCCTTAATATCTTTCCAGCATTGAGGGCAAGCAATTAAAAAAAAGAGCCTCAAATTAAAACAGCCTCAAATTAAAACACAGTAGATCATTGCTACTGAGTCTGCCTTTTCTTCAAAGTTATATCCCATGACTAGTTCATTTAGTTCATCCACATGTAATTGCACACCAATCCATAGGAGCCCACTGGTATCCTAAAATACTATAATCCAATCACCCAATTGCACAGCTGCCCCAGAGGGCAATTCTATAACATATGCTGCACAGGAATACAGAACAAAAATAAATATTAAGGGATTATATTATAAAAATAAGGCAGACTCTCTAGGTAGAATGTTTGGCTGCATAATATTTTATTAACTATAATTCAATTTGCTCTATTATATACCATGGTGAAAAAATCCTTTGGCATGATTTTTAAAAATTAAAAATAAATTCTATTCAACACCGAAAGCACTGAAGTTATAGCAATAAATAGGACAAGATCATTGCCGCAGAGACTCAGACAGCAATTGAAAAGTAGTACGTTTTATTACTTTTTATGTGACAAAAGTAAGTAAATAGTACACACTTCAATGTCTTCATTTCAATTCCATCTTAAAATGAATACAGGAAAATCATGATTAGGTATTTAATGGAAAATAAATCACTAGATTAGACCTGAGAACATTTTTCTCAGTTCATTCATAAATGGTCAGACAGATAGAAGACATTTTTCTCTTACTATAGTATGAGGTAATTCTGTCCCATGAAAAATAGATACACCTACCCCAAAGTGGGATCATTTCTGAAAAAAAAAATATGATAAAGAATACACTTGGGCTTCCCTGGTGGCGCAGTGGCTGAGAGTCTGCCTGCCAATGCAGGGGACACGGGTTCGTGCCCCGGTCCGGGAAGATCCCACATGCCACCTGCGCGTCCAGAGCCTGTGCTCCACAACAGGAGAGGCCACAGCAGTGAGAGGCCCGCATACAGCAGAAAAAAAAAAAAAAAAAAAAAAAAAACTTTATACTTTCCCTGGGGGA